>NC_090053.1:6750022-6837271 GCF_038355195.1 Osmerus mordax
TCCTCTGCTTGCTGAGGGGGTCTTTTCACAGGAGCCCAAGGCTCAACCTTCAGCTCACAGAAGAACTATCCAAGGCCAGGCGTAGCACAGAAATCTGCTTCTCTTTCTCCCTCCCTCCCCCAGCCTCTCTCCCTCCCCCAGCCTCTCTCCCTCCCCCAGCCTCTCTCCCTCCCCCAGCCTCCCTCCCTCCCCCAGCCTCCCTCCCTCCCCCAGCCTCCCTCCCTCCCCCAGCCTCCCTCCATCCCCCAGCCTCCCTCTCCCAGCCTCCCTCCATCCCCCAACCTCTCTCCCTCCCCCAGCCTCCCTCCCTCCGTCTCACTCTTCTATTCTCTCTTTCTCTGTCATGTTCTACAGCTGGACGAGAGGTCACTAGAAAACATGGCCAGCTGAAGAGGGTGAAAAGCAAACAGCTGCCTGTGTTCGATCTTCTCTGCGAGTATCTTACAGATGCACACACACAAGCACGCGCGCACCAGGGAATCGCCTGTTCATTTGGATCCATCACACCATCGCAGCCTACAGGACCTGCAATGATTGGACAGCTTGTCCTACAACAGCCTCGGGACATCAGAGCTATAGATTCTTACTTAAATGTCATTTTGTTTGATCAAATGAGAGGACGGTAGCTGGTCTCCTTGTGCATGTCGGAGTTGAACGTCCTGCAGAGTGTGCATGCAGAGTTTTTACAACAGCCTTCTTCATCTCCTCCAGAGTGTGTGTGGGTGTGTTTGCGTGTGTGTGTGTGTGTGTGGGTGCAACAGTTACATGTCTTCTCCCAGTTGGAGATCTCACATCAAACACCCGGCAAGAGTGTTGTGTTCTGCTAAGTAGGGATGTATCTTTGATGGGTGTCTCGGCGTGTGTTCGTGTGTGTGTGTGTTTCTGAGGGTTAGGTTAGGTTCTGATCCTCACACACACACACAGCTGAGAACAGAAGCCAACGCACACATCCCTTCCTCTCTCCTACCACCACTGATCCCTCTCTCTCTTTCTCGACATCCCTCTCTCGGTGCCGATCCCTCGTTCCTCACAGAGCGTGTGTTCCTTCCTCTTCCCCTCTAATATCCCTTCACTGTATGTGTCCCTTGCTTCCATGGGTGCCTCACATTACACACACAAGTATACATGCACACACACACACACACAATGTCCCCCCTGACTGAGACTCTGGGATCAAACATGCCCCCCTCCCCTCCCCTGAGGAGAATAACCTCCTCAAACCTCTCCACAACGCGGGAGGAAGGAGGTAAGGACACAGCAATAGATAGAGGAGAGAGGAAACCCCAGTTCTGCCCACAACAGCTCAGCTCAGCACAGCCAAGGTCAGCCCAGCCCGGCCCGGCCCATCCCGGCCCCAGCTCAGCTCTGCCTGCAGCAGTGCAAACCGAGGACGGCCCGGCCCAGAGCCCTCTCCTCTCCATGCCCTTGTGTAGCCAGCCCACCCACGTCTCGCCCTGCCAATCACATGCCAGCATTTATGCAGATTCCACATTCCGTCTCGGAAAAACATGCTGCAAACGGAATTTCTTACCGCCTCTGAGAAGGAGGCTCTCTCCTCACTTCAGTCTGTCCTCCTCACCTCTCCCCGTCTCTCCTGCTTCATTAACACCTGACCTGACTGGGAGACGTGGTGCAAGGTTGGAGCGTGTGTGTGTGTGTGTGTGCGCGTGAATTCATGTTTACGTGAAGGAGGATATGCTGATTGTTTGAATGCAAATATCAAGTTCACTTTTGACTTTAGACCCCACCTAGGGATAAACTCGAGATGAGCGGGGTTGGGTGCTGAACTGACCTGGGTACGGATTTGGGCATGGTTGGTGTAATGGTTAGCCTTCTTTTCGTTTTGTTGGCTTCCAACAAATTGCAGGGTGCCAGCTGCGGGACACGAAGCTACGAAGACAGCCCTGCATCTGCTGACGTCCTTCTCCAGCCCTCTGGAGGGTTCCAGAAGAAGCTCCCGCGTGGATAGACAGGCTGGACCTACAGACAACGTAATCAACTCACAAACAAAAACACTGGGAATATGTTCCAGCAGTGTAGGCGTTTTCAGTCCATCAAATGACCTTCTATTGGTTCAATCAGTTCTACCTCTCTATCCCTCCTTCCCCCCAGTCCCTCCCTCCCTGCAGTCCCTCCCTCCCTCTCCCCTCCTCCCTCTCCCCTCCTCCCTCCCCCTCCTCCCTCCCCTCCTCCCTCCCCCCTCCTCCCTCCCTCTCTCCGGGCTTGTTGTTTGTACCAGTGTACAGGGAACCAGCTGATGTTAATTACCAAGGGTCACTGTGGCATCCAGGGCACCGCATGTTCCTGTGTGTGTGTGTGCGTATGCATGCGCACGGGTGAGTGCATGTGTGTGAAGTGGCACCATGGTTCAGAAGCACCACTCTGTTCAACGACTAATGGATAGGCATGCATGACAATGAACATGTGTGTGTGTGTCTGTGTGTGCGTGTGAGAAACAGGAGTGGGGTATGGTTCAGTCACTGAGACCCATGTGTAACGAGTCAGGGTGGAATGAGGCGACAGGATTCCGACCAGTAGCACGCTTGTCAAAGCTTAGGAGACCCTGTAGGGGTCTGCAGTTGGATGACCACGTTATTGTCACTCTAGAGGTGTGTGTGTGTGTGTGTGTGGGGAGGGGGGGGGGTGGAAGGAAGGAAGGAAGGATGAAAGGAGAGAGGGAGGAAGGAGAAGAGGGAAGAGTGGAATGAAATGGAAGTGGCAGTACAGGGACAGGAGTGACAGGACGGAGAAAAAGACAGAGGGAGGCCCAATGAGATGAGCAGAGAAAGATGGGAGACACGAGGGATGAGGAGAGGCGAAAGGACAGGCGAAGAGAGCGGCCTGGGCGGAGCCCCGCGGGGCAGGGCGGCCTGTGGAGAGGTGGAGCGGTGGAGCGAGGGAACCTGTACGCGTTTGACGACGCCAGCAGGCGTGTGGCTGGCAAGAGTGAAGCAGGCAAGGCTGAGTCGGGGAGAAGGAGGTTGTGTGACCTACACCACGCTGACCCTGTCCTCACATCCACAGCTGCTACCTCCAGCTATCTGCAGGCTGCAGGCTCTTCACATGAGGATGGCAGCAACACTGGCTCCTGAGCTCTCCACTAGCTGGTCCAACATGGTGTGTGTGTGTGTGTGTGTGTGTTGGTCCATCACTGGCACCTGACAGCGGGATGTCAGAACACTCTGACAGCTGCTCTTCTCCACCTGCATGTTAAATGCTAACACACACACACATGCACGCACACACACACACACATGCACGCACACACACACACTTGCACACAAACACAAACAAACACGCAGGTGAGTGATTGTGTGTGTGTGTGTGTGTAGACAGATGCAGAGCACAGTGTGTGTGCTGCTGATCTGCTGTCTGCCCCTGTAGACAGGTCATGCTGTGCAGGTGTTCAAGATCTCCTCTATGTGCCCTACCGGATGATCAGTCTCCAGTAGCACACACACACACGCGCGGGGACACACACACGCACTCACAGTGAGTGAGTGAGAGAGAGAGAAAGAGAGTGAGTGAGTGAGATGGAAAGAGGAGTAAACTGGAGGATTAGAGTGAACAGTGGTGTGCCCAGATTTGCAGTCAATTAAGTTGGATTTAGTTGTTGGGTAGGCAGCCAAGGCTGTGTGTCTGCTCCTCATATTGCAGAGGAGGAACAGGTAAGCCTCGCTGCTTCTCTCCCAGCCTGCACAGAGCCCCCCCAGAGCCCCCCTGGACCCCCATAATCACAGCTAAACTTCCCCACAGGCAGCACACCCAGCCCTGTTATGAAACCCTGGATGAACTCAGCCTCAGATCCCAAACACACGCGCACACACACACGCAGATGCACGCGCACACACACACACACCAAACGTACGCAAAAACAAACAAAACGTGCATTGCTTCTCTGTTTTATGTCTGCCTGTCTGTCTGCCTGTCTGCATGCCTGCCTGCCTGCTTGTCTGTCTGTGTGCCTGCCTGCTTGTCTTTGTGAGTGTCTGTCTGTCTGTGTGTGTGTCTGCCTGCTTGTCTGCATGCTTGTCTGTCTGTCTTTGTGTGTCTGTCTGTCTGTCTGCATGCTTGTCTGTCTGTCTGTCTGTCTGTCTGTCTGTGTGTGTCTGTCTGTCTGCGTGCCTGCCTGCCTGCTTGTCTACTTGTTTATTTGCCTGTATGTCTTTCTGTCTAGTTTCAAGCAGTAAATAGTTAATAAATAGCTCATCCTTATCCCACTAAAACATCCTTGGAATAGCACTAGAACTTGCGAGGACCAAGAACCAAGAAACTGTCCCTCAAGTAAAAATTTTCTTTAGTTTGTTATTTCTCGAGGAGATTTCTGGTCCTAACAAGAAAGTGTAAACAAATTCGCACGTACACACACACACACACACCACACACACCACCTACACACATCCGACTCACACCACACAAACTGCACTTTCTAACTAAATATACCTTTCCAGTCATAATTCGTGGAACCTCATTGTTTGCCTTAGAAGATGGAATTTTAATGAAATGACCAGAGGGAGACATCGTACCTGGGAAACACACAGCCAGTAATTTGCTGTCAGGCTGTCAGGAAACCAACAGAAAAAGGCAAATGATCCCAGCAGCATGTCCCTTCCGTAGGAAAGAGGAGAGAGAAAGAAAAAAGAAAGTGAGGAGAGAAAGTGAGAGAGGTAGAGTAACAGAAGAGGAGATGGACAGTGTTGTAGATGAGACCATTAGCTGTTCTCTGGTTGCTTTGTTAGCAGTTTACACACCACTTTATTTAGCTCATAAATAAGGAGAGTAGTCCCTCGCTTCCACTCCTCCACTCTGGCTCAGTCTCTCGCTCTTCGGGACTATTCCTCAGCCCCCCCTCCCCCTTAGCCCCCACCCCCTCCACCCTTACCACCCGCCCAATCTCTATAACGTGGAGATAGGGTTGTTTTTGAGGGGAAGGCCCAATTGAATTCTTCCTGTTATGGAATACTACAGTGAGCTCCAGTGCTGCCCCTTCCTCAGTGTTCTCAGTTGCCTCCCTCAGCTTCACATAGCCCCCCTCCCCTTGTCCCCACTTGTGAGTTTCATCCCTGGCACTTCTCCAAAAGAAAAGGATGCTGAATCAAAGGGAAACAGGACGAGTGTAAAACAGTGTTTCAAATTCTAATCACAAATGAATCCAATCTATTACAAGGCAAACTCTATCTTACCTACTGTATCAGGATCCTGGTTTTGCATAGGGGGAGCCCCAACATATGTAGGTTCCAACAGAGGAAACAGTAAAGTGAGGTATGGTGAGGTCCTGTCTCTATGGAGCTGGAGTGAACCCCTTCTCTAAGAGGCCCATCAGGGAGGGCCATGAGTCTCTCTGAAGCCCGGGCTAGCTATGGAAGGGACCAGACCTGAGACTACCCTCAGTGTGGTCAGGCTAAGATCACACTGCTGAGTGACCACCGCTGATGGCAAGGTGTGTGTGTGTGTCTGCCTTTGAGTGTGCGCAGTGCCAGCAGGGTTGCCATGTGTTGTATTTGTGTACAAGAGTGTGTTGTAATTGTTTTGCTGAGCATGCTAATTGCAGCTCTTCTGCTGTTTTAAATGTCAGTCCTCCCCGCTGTCTGTGTGACTCAGCACCCCTCCAAACATCCTAACATCCCGACTGATAAATGAGAGGAGAGGAGGGGTGGGGGGGGGGCAGGGGAGGGGAGGAAAATAAGAGGGGAGGAGAGAGCAGGATGGTAAAGGAGAGGGGAGGAAAGGGCAGGAAAGGAAAAGCGGGAGGAAGAAAAGGTGTACTGAAAAGAGGAGAAGTATGGGTGGGGCTAGAGGTGTCAAAGGCCCCTCTCCCGCCCCCTAGTCCTGAAGGTCACAATTGGACACCAGCAAAGCCACCGGCTAGCACTGTGTTTATTAATAGCTGGTTGGACATGGATACACCGACCACGCACACTGCAGGTCAAGCGTTAAATCACCAATAACATTTTACTGCATCATAGTGTGTGTAGGGAGAGTGTGACAGAGAGAGAGAGAGAGAGAGAGAGAGAGAGAGAGAGAGAGAGAGAGTTTGTGTGTGCTAAAGTGTGTGTTTATGAGCAGACCGCTAAGAAACATTCAAGATAAGCAGGACCATGAATTTCAATGTACTTATGTTTGTTACAAATGGCAAATAAACTTGGAGCATTGTGTTCACCAGAGCTGGAAATGTCAAAAACAACTGACAGCTGTGATGTAGAGGACTGCCATTGGTTCATCATTACCCATGGGTTCTGGGTTGTCAACCAGCCAAGAACAACCCTGGTTGTTATTCTTCCAGAATGATTTTGTACACTTATTTACATGACCACCTTTTCAAACAATTACAGCTCATTGGTTTTTATTGGGCTTTTTTATTTGAGGACAAACTGACAAAAATGTGGATCCAGTGACAAAACAGTGCATCAGTCACTCGACTACCTGCCACTCCGCCACCCCCGCCTCCGACCCACCCAGGCCAGAAGAGGCAGGTTATCCAGAGGCTGGGACAGATGGCCAGGTAGTAGTTGGCCCAGTCCTTCCCCCAGGTACCCCCCTCTCTACTGGAGAGCAGGGAGCAGGATTGGGAGATGGGGGGTGGAAGGTTGGGATGAGGGGTTGAGGGTGAGAATTTCAGCCTCCCATCACTGCTCATCATGTGCTGTTATCATTCTTACTGGGTTGTGTTCCTTCCTGCCAAATGCCCCGGACTTCCTGCCAAATGCCCCTGCCTTCTTGCCAAATGCCCCTGCCTTCCTGCAAAATGCCCCTAACCCCCTTCCCCCATACACATTGCTCATGCACAGTCCGGATGATCATTCACAATCAAAATTCTGTATAAATCTAGGGAGTCAGGTGGCTGAGCGGTGAGGTAATCGGGCTAGTAATCCGAAGGTTGCCAGTTCGATTCCCGGTCATGCCAACTGACGTTGTGTCCTTGGGCAAGGCACTTCACCCTACTTGCATCGGGGGAATGTCCCTGTACTTGCTGTAAGTCTGCTAAATGACTAAAATCAATCTACCCTCAGACCATCCCCCCCACGCACTAACGCACTTTGTGAACCCGCGTAACTACTTGATGATCATGTCGATCAGACTGGTTTAAGGTCGCTGTCTCGCTGAGGATGAGGACCCAGCGGTCAGGACGCGTCGGACCTGCAAACACACACACGTCTCCTAATCACCTCTCTCTTCATCCAGTTGACACTGTTGCAGCATCAGTAATTGCATTTGTGCGTGATGGCCCATGAAGAATGGCCTCTGTGACGCTCCGTAGCTGAGGGTATGATGGAGAGGCTGTGTATGTTTTTAATAAGCAGAACACGGAGAGCCAAGTCTGGCTGCCTAACTGTCTTTGTATCGAACCTCTACCTCGCAGCTGCCTCTGTTCTACACCAACTCGCTGGGAATTTATGTACAAATAATTACTTTTTAATAGCCCGTAAGCGATTTCCTGCCAAAGAAATATTCAAATGGGTTTCAAGCAGTACAGTATATTATGTGCCTGGAGCAACAACCAGGGGAGAGAGTGGAAGACAGATTACTGTTTGTTTGATGATAATAATACCATTGTCATCTACAGTGAAGAAAAAATATGTAATACCTCTCTTTCTTTCTCTCCTTCTCTCTCTCTCTCTCTCTCTCTCTCCTCTCTCTCTCTCTCTCTCTCTCTCTCTCTCTCTCTCTCAGTTCAGTTCAAAGGGCTTTATTGGCATGAAAACAACAATTGTTCATATTGCCAAAGCAACGGTAGAATTACAGAAATATTAATCAATGTAAATCATGGCCTTATATATATACTTATATTTCATACACTTACATACAGGGAGACTCACACAGCAGTTTAACATATACATACGTGTAGCTACACCACGCAGGTGTACAACTTGTATCCATGTTATTATTATTCAAGTTGGTATATTATTAATGTTGCCAAATAATCGGTATAAATAAATACATAAATAAGTAAATAGATACACACACACATATGCATATATATATATATATATATATATATATGTATACGCATACACACGTGCATACACACCCACACGTATATATACACACGTATATACCCATACATACACATACATACACCAGGTTATATAATGATAATAATAATAGTAAAAATCAAATACTAGATTTGAAATTCTGAAAGATTACAGTAAAATGTAAACAAAATATTAAAACAAAAATGAAAACATGTTATGTTTGCCATATTATACATTTTCCTCATTGTGGCTGTCTCTAAGGCCATGACAGGCTGATACATACTTTGCTGCTAAAATACAGCAGTTAGGTTTTTCTCCCAATAAATAAACCAGTCTCTCTCTATTTGTTACATTTTCAAATTCCTTGTATATGATGGTAATTTTGGGGAAGTATTTGGTTCGAATGTCTTTATAGTGGTCACATTCTGTTAGGAAGTGGAGCTCTGTCTCCACTTCTCTCTGTGAGCAGACAGAGCACAGCCTCTCCTCTCTGGGCAGCCATGTCTGCCTGTGACGGCCTGTCTCTATGGCCAGGCTGTGCTCACTGAGTCTGTATTTAGTTAATGTCTTCCTTATTTTTGGTTCAGACACAGTGATCAGGTATTCTGCCATTGTGTACTGTCTTTTTAGATTCAAATAGCATTCTAATTTATTTTGCTTTAGTGTAACTTCTTTCCAATAAACAATGTACTTTTCTTTTTGCTGTTTTGCTATTTGTTTTGTATTAATAAGGTGGCTGCTGTCTTGAGGCTCTGTGGGGTTTGGTGAGCAGAGCCTCTGGACTAGCTGGATGAGAGGACTCTTATCTGGCTTCATCTTTTGGCATAGAAGGGCTTTGTGGTGGAAGGTATTTTCATCACTTTGGCTGGTGTAGGTAGAATTTAGTTGCTCTTTTTTGTATTTTGATGATTAAAGGATACACTCCTAATTCAGCTCTGCAGGCATTGTTTGGGGTTGTGCGTTGAACTCTTAATATGTTTTTACAGAATCCTAAGGGAAGGCTTTCTATGGGGTGTTTGTCCCACTTGGCAAATTCTTGGTTTGCAGGTGGGCCCCAGATTTCACAGCCATATATCGCAATGGGTTCTATAATGGATTCAATAATTTTAAGACAGATTTTGATTGGGATGTCAATTTTAACTCAATTTCAACTCTCTCTGTCTATTTCCAACTAGTTGGCGGTGTTGTTATGGGAATAAAGCAAGTCTTTTGGCACCTGTCATAGTATGCATGTCACGTCCTGCCCAGCAACACTTCCATCCCCCCGACAATAACAGTAATAAACATCTAAATTGATTCTCACATTAGGGGGAAATTAGCCATTTGTGTTCACACAATATCTAATGGTGTTTTTGTGTGTGTATGTTTCTTTGGAGTGAAAGCACTTTCACAAATACGGTATTTATATTTTTCATTGATTCCGCAAAGCTGCAAATGGAGAGGAGGAAGGAAGGGTAGGACAAAAAATAAGAAAGGATAGAAGGAGATGGAGGAGGGACGACAGTAAAACATTACAGTTCATTAAAGCATAGGCTGTTACTGCTATGGAGACGAGCACTGTTTGCCACGAGGTGTCTGATCGGACCTGGGATCTTCTTGGTCTAATGGCAAACTGGGGGGCTTGAGACACAGGCTTGTCCCCACAGGCCTTAATCATGACAGTGTTTTCTCTTCGAGACACATACACTCACTCACACACACACACACACACACACACACACACACACATGCATCCACACACACGCACACACACGCACGCACACACACACACACACACACACAGGTTCAAAGTATCAGAGTTAAGTGGCAGTGGGTTTTATGACAGGAATTCATCCATGGTATTAGTAGGCAAGACCTTCGCAGCCAGTTCAAGTACCTAACACCTCTTCTGTGTGTGTGCATGTGTTTGTTAGTGTGTGTGTGTGTGCGTGGGTCTAGAAAGATGAGTCACCTCAGTGAACTTCAGGGAGCCAACCAGGCACCAGCTAACGGACCGGCCAGCATCATTCTCACGAACCAATCAGAGCTGAGAGTTCAGCGTCCATTTATCACTGCAGGTGAGAAGGAGAGGAGCTCCCAAACTCCCAGAGGATGATTATCTGTGTGTCTCTGAGAGCAGGTGTCTGTTCTCCTATCCTCTCCTCGCATCTCCGCTAAAACTTCTCTCTCCTCTCCTCTCCTTACCTCTCTTGTCCTCTCCTCACTTCTCCCCCTCTCCTTTCCTCCCCTCTCCTTTCCTCCTCTCCTCTCCCCCCTCCCCTCCCCCTCCCCTCCCCTCCCCCTCCCCTCCCCTCCCCCTCCCCTCCCCTCCCCTCCCCTCCCCTCCCCTCCCCTCCCCTCCCCCTCCCCTCCCCCCCCCCCTCCACTTCTCCCCTCCACTTTTCTCCTCTCTTCTCCTCTCTTGTCCTCTCTTGTCCTCATCCTCACTATTCCTCTCCTCATCTCCTCCTCTCCTCCTCTTCTCACCCTCCCCTCCCCTCCTCACTACTTCTCTCCTCTCCTCTCTTGTCCTCTCCTCACTTCTCCTCTCCTCTGCTCTGCTCCCCTGGTCTCTGATGTGAGTTACTCTGACAGGCTGATAATGGAGCTCACTGTGTGGCCTGCCACCCCATGAACAGGACTTATCTGCTGGGCCCTGGGGAACACACTCCCAACTGACAGACAGACACACACATGCACAAAGCACGCACAAAAACACGCGCACACACACATGCGCGCACACACACAAGCACAAGGATATGATTACCAGTTCTCATCTCCTGTTCCTCTCTCTCTCTCTCTCTCTCTCCTCTCTCTCTCTCTCTCTCTCTCTCTCTCTCTCTCTCTTCTCTCTCTCTCTCTCTCTCTCTCTCTCTCTCTCTCTCTCTCTCTCGTGCTCACACACAGTGTCTTATCTGTCTGACAGCCCACGTTCAGAGAGGGCTGGTGCCAGTCAGACCATTTACAGCAACAGATTACCACTGCTCGCCAATGACACCCTGGTGACACCGCACACCGCCATCTCCAGGTGAGATCTCTCTGTGATGTCATCTCTGCGGTGCTTGAGGACAGCATCCCCCCCGTCCCCCCCTCCCCCCCTCCATTGACCCCCTTGTCCCTACGGCTGGCGAGAATGTATGCGTGCTTGTGTGTGGTGTGTTAGAGAGGTAGAGTGAGTGAGATAGTGGTGTGTGCGAGTGCGTGTCTATATGTGTGTTGGAGAGAGAGAGGGAGGGAGGGAGTGTGTGAGACGCGTGCTCAGTGTCAGTGGTCTGGCAAGGTTATTAAAGAGGCATGTCATTCACTGCTTCGCTGTAATATTCCAAGAGAATCTTCAGCAAATTGCCTTTAAAGTGCAAGTGTTTCCAGAGAGATAGATCTTCAGCTGACTGAGTGATTCCACAGTTCAGAGATACTAGAAGGTATGTGATCGCTCCCACCTTCATGTGCCTCACACTTCCACGTTCAGCGCCCACTTTTCCTGCCCCTCTTCTCTCACTCTGTCACTCGCCTGCTTTCCTCCGTTCCCCTTCAGGTCCTCTCTTACCCTCCCTTACACATGGGTTAACCTCCGTTTTTGTCACTTTGTCACCATCTCTTTCCATGTGTTTGTGTTCCCTACGGTATTTCCTTCATCCCTCTTTTCCTTTTTCCACCAGAACTTCTCTGTCTCCCCTAAATATCCCTCCATCTCTACTTTACATACACTATTTCTTCCTCCCACTCTCTCTCTCTCTCTCTCTCTCTCTCTCTCTCTCTCTCTCTCTCTCTCTCTCTCTCTCTTTCTCCCTTCATTTCTGTCTCTAATGTATCATTCTGAAGTTTTCCTTCAAACACAGATGATCAAGGCCCTTTGGCAACAACACATATTGCATGCATTTATCACCAGAGTAATAGAGCCTATGTCAGCTTCTAACCCCACACCCTCAACCCACTAACACACACCTACACAAACCTACACACATACAGTAGATACCCACACACGTAAGAACACACAGACACAAGTGCACACACACGGGCACGCACCCACATGCACATGCACACACACGTGCGGAAAAACACCCATCCGCATGCACACACACATGCATGCACGGACAGACACGCACATACACAGAGCGTTGTGCAAAGGTTGGGCTGCCCTGTGAATCCTTAAGCAGGGCTTCTCTCACACACTGGCGTCAGCTGCTTGATATTAAAGCTCACACGTAGCAGCAGCGAGCATACGGACACACAAATACCTTCAAACAACAGGTATCACGTGAAGACATACAAACGCAGTCTCCCAAGCGCCAACATACCAAGCCGAAACATCAGATTGATTTGGTACCCCTTTGAAACGGCATCCTTCTTTGCAGCAATAGCTGCACCGACACACACTCGCATACACGCACCCCAAAATCAAACAAATCAGCATAAAACTTTCAATTAACTCTGGTCTGCCGCCTTCACATCTGTTGAGGGAGGTGTGAACACTGTCACGTGAGAGAGCGGCCGTCTCCCACTGATCGCTGGAGGAGACGAGGGGGGGGGGGGGGAACCGTGGAGACAGAGCGAGATAGATTAAAAGGAAAGAAACAGAGAGATTGAGACAGAAAGCGAGAGAGGCTGGAGGAAAGACACGAGGGAGGGGGGGGGTCTCGGAGCTTGGTTTGAATCCTCTCATCTACTAACGGGAATCCAGCGGCCCACACAGCTTGTTTGACAAAGGCTATTGGTCAACAGAGCACACATCTGTGACATCATCATTATGAGACAGTCAATACTAAGTGAGTAAGGGTCTAGGGACAAATCCAATTATGGCCCACAGTTCATGAACAATACATTCTTAATAGAAGTCATATTGCCCCAAAAAGATGGAAGCAGAGAGAGACGGAGAAAGGAAGATGAAGGAAGAGAGAGAGAGAGAGAAATCGAGAGAGAGAGACACATTGACTATTGGATTGTCTTTGTTAATGTTGTTTGTTTGAACTATTATGGTCATGTTCCAAAAGCTGTTCACCTATTTTGGTCACTGTAGATTCAAAAAGAGCAGAGTTGAATTAGACAACTCAGACAAACAAACACACACACACACACACACACACACCATCCATCCATCTATCTATTTATCTATCTATCTATCTATCTATCATCTATCTATCTATCCATCTATCTATCTATCTATCTATCTATCTATCTATCTATCTATCTATCTATCATCTATCTATCTATGTATGTATCTATCATCTATCTATCATCTATCTATCTATCTATCTATCTATCTATCATCTATCTATCCATATCTGTTCCTCCGTGACTCCCTGAGTCTCATTAGAGATCAAACAGGACCAGAGCATCTCTCCGAGGCTGGCTCTGACAGACAGACAGCACAGCCTCTCTGGATCCTGCTCAGCACAACTGACAGCCTGTCTGCTGGGAGAAATAATAGACACTCAGATATCACAGCTCAAAATCACAAAAACATATAGGCTTAAAAGGCGACCCCGGCACAAAGGCAGCATGCAGCGCCTTCCTCATGAATCAAGATTTTCTTTTTGATGGTAAAAAGAGGTTGGCAAGCGCACGCATGCAGTGTGTTGCAGGTGCCCTCAAACACGGGGGCGCACGCGCACACGCACGCTCACGGCCCTGTCTGTCTCACTGTGGAGGACATGTCTGTGTGTGTGTGTGTGTGGGGGGGGGGAGGGGTGGCCAACTGTGGAGGATGTTGGGGGCAGGTGGGAAGCGTGACTGTGAAGGAGATGTGTGTGTTGGGAAGGGGGGGGGCAGACAGAGGTGTCCTCCTCAACCCCTCTGTTCTGAGAACAGGGAAACAGAATAAGGTGCTATGGCTTGCTGAAGCTGCCCCTTTAATTCGACTTCACTGTACCTGAGACACATTAGCATTGTGGGATAAATGATCCAGTTTATTTCTTTACTCAGCCATAAGTGTCCCTTGGTGATAGATATTCGTGTGTCTTAGACCCTAAATTCATAACATATTCAAGATTCATCTTCACTGGGGCTAACTGTGGCCCTTGTTTGTGTAACAGTGAGGGGTGAATGTGTGTGTGTAGCATTTACAGTGTGTGTGTGTGATATTTTTGGATGAATTCCTTATTTCTCCAATTAGGAGTCCTGGGTTGCTGCGGGGAGCCTCAGGATAAATAATATAGTGATGTCAGACAGCCAGCCACTGTAACCTTTCTCCAGCTCTTTAAAACGTCACTCTCAATGAAGTCCTACCTCCATCATTTAGCATAGGGGAAGAAGACGAGGGTGGGGTAGGGGGGGGGGGGTGAAAGACAGATGGAAAGAGGAAAAGGGAGGGATAGAGATAGAAAGAGGGAGGAAGGGGAGGATGTGCTGCGGAGAGGGAAAAAGAGAGTGTGGGAGAGGGGGAGAAGGAGAGGAACAGAGGGATAGAATTAGAGACAAAGAGAAGCGCAGCCCGGCAGAAGGTCAGACCTGAGGATGGGATCACGCCTCTGCAACCCCCCCTCCCCCTCCCCCCTCCTTGTCATCTCCTCCCTGCAGAGGAGAAATGAAGAGAGAGATACAAGGAAAAGGAGAGAGGGAAATAGAGAACATCAGAGAGCAGATGTTGAGGGGCGGACGTGGCAGTCTCCTAATGAGGAGGGAAGAAGGGAGGAGGAGAGAGGTGGAGAGAGGGAGAAGTAAATGAATGAGTGAGTGGAAAAGGCAGGGTACTTTGTGTATGTGTGTGCGTGCATGTGTTTGTGGTTCAGAGGGCTTTGTGTGACCTTGGCCTGAATGGTGACGCTCTTGAAAAGATCTCGGGAGAAACCACTTCCATTCAAACATTCTTTGTTGTGTCATCTCAGAGTCTACTAAATAACTCGTCATTTTGGTTATAAAACAAATTTCTTTACTTTTGATGGAGTACTTTGTTATCCGTCATGTATCTTTCATCACCGGCTCTGAAAGCTCAACCTACTGTGATACATATGGTTTCTTTAATTCAGTGAACAATATCAAATGTAATATAATGATTATGTTAATCTACCTCAGAAAATTATTTTAAAATTATATTGCATTATGAATAAATACTTGTAAATGTATTTTAATTTGAGTTATTATAAAAATCTGACATTGAAATGTGTTCAAACTATACATGTCCTTCTAAGTGAACAAGGTGAATCATTGAAACAATGCCTTTTTTTGTACCTTACCAAATATTGAAATTGCTTACTTTCCAATCTACACTCTGAATTGTTCACACAGCAAAAATGAAGCTCAAACAGGTATGTGTGAATGATGACAGCCAGGACCCAAGCCAATCAGTCCAACCACTTCACACAGAGCGGAAGACATCCTTAACAGGTTGACACTACATATTCCCAAAAACTGATTCCTGTTAAAATAATAAACTAAGAGGAGTTGCTCTTTGTGTTGTCATCCCCCTGAACTTTGTTGGTATTATCTCTGATGCATGACAATACACACACGTGCATGTAAACTCACAGGCATACAAATTTATGTATGCCAGCACATAAGCACACACACACACACTGGTCAAACGGGATGATCATTTGCTTGGGTTTTACTGTCTTCAGGAATTAAGCTTTCAGTGCCTAGCTAGCTAGATAGCTGTCTGTGTGGGGTTAGCTAGATAGCTGTCTATGAGGGGTTAGCTAGGTAGCTATCTTTGACGGGTTAGCTAGATAGCTGTCTCTGAGGGGTTAGCTAGATAGCTGTCTATGAGGGGTTAGCTAGGTAGCTATCTTTGACGGGTTAGCTAGATAGCTGTCTCTGAGGGGTTAGCTAGATAGCTGTCTATGAGGGGTTAGCTAGATAGCTGTCTATGAGGGGTTAGCTAGATAGCTGTCTATGAGGGGTTAGCTAGGTAGCTATCTTTGACGGGTTAGCTAGATAGCTGTCTATGAGGGGATAGCTAGATAGCTGTCTATGAGGGGTTAGCTAGATAGCTGTCTATGAGGGGATAGCTAGATAGCTGTCTATGAGGGGTTAGCTAGATAGCTGTCTATGAAGGGTTAGCTAGGTAGCTATCTTTGACGGGTTAGCTAGATAGCTGTCTATGAGGGGATAGCTAGATAGCTTTTTAGATAGATAAGCAAGCTCCCTGGCCTGCTCTGCAGTCCCTTCCAGGACACGTGTCACTCATCTAAGAGCTGTATGAACCGATCTCGAAATCAGCCCAGTAAGCTACAGCCCAACAAAGGCTGAACAGCACAAAAAGAAGACTAACTGTGTTACGGTTACTTTCCATGGGAGGCAGAGTAAATTGACAGATAGGGTGTGTTCTCCTCATGAATATGGGTCTCTCAGACACACTGGTACTAATTTGGTGGGCATTATGTGGAATAAAGTCCTGTTATCTGCTACCATGGAATAAAGAGAGACCCTTTCTGTCTACAGTTAAGTTCATAGGCCTGGTTTTCTGAGGAAAACTACATTTGGCAGACATGCCACATCCAAACAAAGGTCTATCTTCTTCTATCTCTGGGATATTCTAGGAGGATAAAGGGACAAATCAAGGATAAAAGAGAGAGACAGACAGGGTGAAAAAGAGAGATAGAGAGGAAAGTTGAGACAACAATGTTTCTACTGTACCTGCGTTAAAGCACAGTTCCGTGATTTGTTGATAGTCTGCATGAGGTGATGTTTCAACACCTCTGTCAGTGAGTTGTCATATTCATATTCACATTCACATTTTGCGTTGTGTCATGTGTTAGCACTAAGTGCCGCTCACAGTAGGCTTGCTGTATGGGTCCTCCATACTGTGTTGCACCTTTTGCTGCAATGCAGGTGGAGAGACAAGAAAGAGGAGGGGCATTGGGACACACACACGCACAAACACACGAACACACACACTGTCAATTTCTGCCCACAGGTGACACCCTTGAGGGTCCAAACTGGTATGTGTGTAAGACGGATAGAGAGATGCAGAGGAAGAAGGTAAGAGAAAGAAAGAGAGAGAGGAGAGTAAGAGAGAGAGTGAGGGTGATAAGAGAGACTGGCAGAGCCAAACCAAACACGGGCATCTTTCTGAGAGAGAGAGAGAGAGAGAGAGAGAGAGAGAGAGAGACTCCATACTTTTGGTGTAGTATCAGCCCTCCCCCAAAAACACATACCGTACACAACCCATGCTTTCTGACCAATAAATGGCCAAACACGCACACAGAGACACACACTCTGGTGACCTTACCTAGTGCGACCTGCCTCTATGGTTATATTAAACTTGGTGTAGCCTGCTGTATCTCAGAAGCTGCCTCTCCGGGTGCTGTTGCCCACACACCTGAGGCACCTCCCATTAGACTGGAATTACACTCAGAATCAACTTAATACCTCACTAACTCAGTGGGAAGTCCTGGGCTGTGTGTATTTGTGTGTGTACGTCACAGAATCTACGTGTGTGTGTGGCATATGTGGACGAGTGTGTTCTAGCTTTAGTGTGTGTGTGTGTGTGTGAATGTGGCATGTGTGTGTGTGGGCTAACCCAAGGGGAGTTGCAGTACTGGAGATGTGGAGATATGGAACGAGGCATTAATTGAGCTTCCTGCCAGAGGGACTCGCCAGGAGACAAGCTCATTAAAAATGATTATTAAAGCAACAACCAGAGGAGCATCGCTGGTGCGTAGCCAAAACAACATTCAGAGAGACGAGTGTTGAGAGAAACTAGCTACCCGCTGACTTCTACTGTAGATAAACTGTACTGTAATACAATGGAGTACCACTAAAGAACATACACACACACTCTCAAACCAAATCACACACACACACACACACACAAACATTGTCTGTCTCTCTACGGTAGCTAGATGTATTACCACTGATAGTAAAAGCCAAATTTAATGTTAACCAGTTTGACAATTTACACACTGACAACTACGGAATAGGGCATTGGTGCAGTATAGTAGGCCATTAGTCCAGTACAGGGTGTTAATATAGTATAGTATAGCATAGTATAGTATAGTGCATAAATGATGTCAGTATAGTACAATACCAGGTGTTGGTATAGTACAGTACATATCTGTTCCATCTAAATTGTTTTTAGATCTATATGGTCCATACTTAGGCTTCCTCCCCTGCTTTTATGCAAACAGCAACTGCACAACAACTTCCAAACACCATAAAATGTATTCCCAGTTTTCACTCCAAAACGCAGAGATATTGAAACAAAATGTTGCCCTTGAGCAGAATAGATTTAGATTCCAGATTTCATTATTTCTAACGCATCGGAGCATTTTTCTTACAGCTAATAAGAGAAAATATAGCAATATAGACCATATTAGCTCACACATCACTTTTCTGAGGCAGTCTGCTGTCTCATAAAATACTGTCTGCTTTAGTTTGTGCTTCCTTCTTCCTGACAGAATAAGAAAATAGCATCTTCCTGCTCCCAGACCAGTCGCATGACTATTAACAGTCTTAAATCTCCACACTGTGTAACTCTTAAACTGATCCACAGCTGCATTAAGAGGGCTTCAGCAGTCATAATGCACACGTTTTAATGGATGGGGGGAAGGTTATGATTTCATGCCTGGGTTTAAACCCTTTACTCTATCTCAAAGTTTTCACTGCATCCTTCTGCCTAACCCAGTCCACCTGTACTCTAACTGGATTCATGTATGTTTGTTTACATGTCTGTGTGTTGGAATGAATTAGTGTGTTGTTTAAGTGTGAGTGTGTGCGCGCGCACATGCTTTCATTTTACGCATGTGTGTGGTAAATTTGTAAGTACTTACCTTAAGTGTAGGAGCGTGTGTGTGTGTGTGTTTGAGTACGTGAATTAGTGTGTGTGTGCGCCCTCTCGGTGGACAGCAACTCTTCAGGTGGGCTTATCGGTCTGTGCAGCTGCTCTAAGCTTGTCTGGGGTCAGCAGTTGCTAGGGTTGGAGCCCGGGTCTGTTTAACGGTTCTTGTTGTTGTTGTTAGTTCACATTGTCAGTGAATTAGCACACCAGCAATCATTACAGACTGCACGACTTACATGCTTGTCATTAGCGCCACACACTCATCTGTTGATGTGTGCCAGAACAAGGACACACACACATACACACAGTGAGATTACCATGGAAGCAAGGAGGTTTAATGAGTAGGGATCTAAACAACATAAACCAAAGTGTGTAGGGATGTAGAGACATTTACAGTTTAATGTGTAATGGGATTTCCTCTTGTGTAATGGTGATGACAAAAACATACACATTCAAGCTCATTTAAACAAAACGAAAATGCTATCCATGGCTCCTGTGCTGCAGTCAACAGCCCAAACGAAGTGTCAGTTAAAAGAAACAAGAATGCCTCGCCTGTTGACCTCCTTCACAACCCCCTCCGTCTCATGTCTCTCTTTTCCTCTCTCCCATCTCGGTTGAAAGGTCTGTAAATGTCAGAAGGGAAGTTATCATCATTTTCAATGATGTCCGTCTGTGTGAGAGATGGATGAGAACCAGCACGGCACATGTCTATGTGTAAATGTGCAAGCGGGCACGTTAAAATCCAAAAGTCTGATTGGGCGTAATTTATGAGGAAGTACTAAGTGGTGCGAATTGAGGATGATGGAACAGACAAAATTAGTCTTTCACTTCTATTTCTGTTCAATGTGTGATTTTCACCCTTTCTCTATCCAAGGTTTAGCCCGGCCCCCAACCCCCCCACACACACTCCCTTCTATCTCTGTGTTTTAGCCCTCTGTCTTCACAGTAACCAGAAAGTATGAAGATCACATCCATGGCCATAAGTCATGTGATTGTTGTGGGTTGTGTGTGCATTTAGCTCCTAGCCCTGTGTCTGGCTCTGCCCATATATCAGGCCTGGGCTCAGTGCTGCACCAGAGACAGATGCAGGTGTAGAGACAGTTTTACAGCTCCTAAAGAGCTGCAGGAGAAATCTCAGACCAATAAACGTTATATTCTAATGCTCTCTGTGTTTGGCTTCACTCACAATCACCCCATTCCTCCCAATTACTCAACCACTCAGCCTCAACACTCCCTCACTCTAATGTTTATGCATACACACACAGACATATGCACACACACACCTAAACACACACTCACACAAAACACAAACACACTAATACATTATCATGAAATTATAGAATCTAATGGCAATGGTCATTAGAAGACAGATAGGTTCATATGCACATGCCAAGCATTAGACTACTGTTGCTGGCAATCACAAGCTTGGTGTTTGAGTAGAGAGTGCAACTACTGCTACTGTTTTTGTTGCACATGGGCCAACAGTACGTAAAATATGTTTTTACCACCATAACTTCCAATAATATGTGTGAAATTTGACAGTATTGAACCACAAGGTTGAAAGCATTTCACATGGAAACATATTTGTACACCTTGGTAAAAGAGAATCCCCATCGATTAGCTCACCAATAGCAGCTTCGGTGACGATGTTGTCTCGGTCCGTTTTGATAATCATTCTAATCCCCGAGGCTTTGTCTTTTTATTTCCCCTAGGACACCCGTGCGCAAGGAGCACATTAAATTCAAGTGTTGTTGAGACTCACCGGAAAGCAATAACGGCAAGAGGTCATTTTCCTGTCGGTGCTTGCTTTTCTTCTTTATTAACATCGAGTTCGTTTCCAATTAGCATAAGGTCTATGGCTTTCTAAAGGTCTGGTCTAGCCTAAATATTGTAAACCTTTATCAGGATTTGACCAGGCCTACAACGCTGGCGCCTGTAAGAAAATCTAAAAGCAGGCTACAATTTGCCTCAAATTAATGATCTTGAGTCTGAGATCAACTTTGAAATGTCTTTATTCTTTATGTCTTTATTCCATTAGGCCTATGTCTAAATGTCTTTAACGGTTTGGTAAATTATAGGATATGGGAAAGCCTATTCCAGGCTATCCCATATCACCTTCGCTGACCAAGTCTGACATGAGCTGGTAGCCTTGCCTATCATACCACTGTTTAAAAGAAAGATAGTCAAACTCGTTAATAAATGTTTGCTATAATCTACTTTAGATTTATGCTGGTTCATTATGCGCATCAAAAGTGATTTCCTTGGTGGGACAGAACAAACAGTTAAGTATCTTTTGCTGGGGGTTCCCGTGGCGACGCTAGGGGATCGATGCGTAGGTGACTGCGCATTAGCCTACAGAGTCTGACGGAAGAACCCACAGGAAAAAACAGCCATAGGCCTATCCATTAGTCTCCTGTAGCCCACAGCCCCCTAACACAAACTAGAATACCAGGAAAATGTGGGGCAATTATAAACACATTCAAAGACAAAACATTCCCGCACGGGGAACGCGCGCGTAATTGTCTCTCCAAGCTACGCTCAGCTATAACCTTGTCAACGTTGAGAGAGCAGTGTCACACTCCTGTCAACTTCCGCTTGCTCGTGTAGTCCCCACCACTGTAGGCAAATCAAATGCAACGGTCGGTTAATTTAATTTCAAAGCCGTCATAATTACTCCCTTTCTCCCAAACGCCAGAGCCACTGTAAACATCCCTAATATGGTCCCTCATACGGCAATTAAGATTCAATCTGCGGTGTCTCGCCACTTTTCCTTTTAATTGCGCGCGCTCTCTTCATTTCCTTTTTTCACAGTACAGTATTTGAAGAATTACCACCGCTAAGTTGGCCTCTAATTGCTTGTCACTGTACTCTAAATCTGAAGGCACTTCCCGAGAAATAATCATGTTTACACACACAAGGGGTGCCAACTCCAGGGCTGTCTCAATTGAGCTTGTTTGGAGAGTAATTTAGTGTAAAATTGGCCATGATAGTCAGAGGGAGTGTGTGTGTGTGTGTGAGTGAGAGAGATAAAGTACGTGTATGTGAATAAGAAAGAGAGATAGAGAGAGAGAGGAGAGTTGAGACAGAAATGTTTCTACTGTAGCATACCTGTGTTAAATAGATTGCATGCCAAAATATATCTTTATTGGCTAAACTAACCGAGGAATTTCACAGAATATTTATATCTGTCTCTCAGGTCTAAAACGACGACAAGGGTAATGTCAACAACGATGTAAACAAAAAAAAGAAAGTCAAAGACAAACAAAACGTTACTAAATGAAATATAGGCCGACTATGCAATACTGCATTAGGCTACGTGCCTTTATTTCGTTGATTAATTGTGCAATAGCCTACTTTTAGGTTTCCGTGACAAAAGTGCAACTCTCTCGGGAAAACCTTAGTTGAATTCATATTCAGCGTGCATACACACTTGTGTTGTCCGCTCTAAAATGTGTCCGACATTTTTCTCCTCTAATTGTCTTTTTCGTCCAGTTGCTGGTTGTGTTTGTGTATATATATATATTTTTTTCTCCACAAATTAGGCACTCCAGGACAGGAATAGCCAGGAAGTATTCATGGCTCAGCAATTATAGCTAAGTAATTACTGTAAAGGCCTTGTTATACCTCTGCCTACTGTCTTACCTGGCAATCTGGAGGTCACAAATGCGGCCTAAAGATTCAATTAGATGTGTTACTATTTTTAAGGTGATTTAGTGTGTTTGTTTCAATGTGTTTGTTTTGATGGCTATGCCAGTTTAATTTCAAAAAAAGTTTTTAATATTTACTATTTAATGCGATGTTAGAAAATTCGGTGATGATTTTGTATTTATTAAATATAATTTGTAACATTAGCCGTAATAGCAGTGCTGTGTGTCTGTGTGCATGTCTGTGTGTACATCTGGTACACTGGTCAAGTGGCCCGACTCACCTCCTCGTCTCATGATCATTAACTAGAGCACGAATCCAGGAGCGCAGCCATATGGCCATTAATTTAGCGGCCGCTCTCCTGCCGTCGTTGTTATAGAGACGGGCGTGTGCGAACTTAGGTAGAGCGGAAGAGATGGATCGCGTGACTCACTGCAGTCGACTGACCAGGCAGGTGCCCAACCGACATACCTTCTGTATGGCACAAAACAAATTACAGTGAGACATCCCTGACTGTCTGGGATACCTTTTGACACTGCTGTAGAAAGACGGCCCAGTGAAAATCTATATTGCATCTACCATAAGACATTAAGGGGCATCCTGGATGTCTTAGTGACAGGCAGGGGAAAGCTTACATTCAAAGCAACTCCAGAACCAACCAAACTGTGGTGACAGCCTCCATCATAGGCCAAATACTTCAGACAGGCACTGTACTCTACCTCCTTCACTGTGCCAATGGTTGTATTGTGTACGCAACATGAGGCCATCATCTCCAACTGCTATCAGTACACACACACACCCACACACCCACACACACACACACACACACACACACACACACACACCCATACAGTAAAGTACATACACATAACCCCCTGCCCCCTGCTGAGTTGCCTTTGTTGTGGCCTCAGGCAGTTCATGCAGTCCAAACAGCAAAAGTGCAAAATATTTCCATTTCACTGATATCTTCCCCACATGCCCCTCCACCCACTACTCCCCTCCCTCCCTCTCTCCTCCTCCCCCCTCTCTCTCTCCCTACCTCCCTCCCTCTTGCTCGCTCTCGTTCTCATCCTTCTCGTTCCGCCTGGCCAGGTCTTCAGTCCAGCTTAGCGTCAGGTCGTCATGCTGCGAGGTCGCCTGGGTGCTGATGAGACGGCACCAGCAGGACGCCACGGCTTCCACGGTGATACGGTGGAGACAAGTCTAGCCTGGCTAGTCACACATTCACGGGGCAAACCTGGGTCAGGTGTAGCGTCTGTTACCCTAGTAACATACAGTACACCGGCTGGAGATAACCCAGATGGCTCTGATGCACACTATGGTCTACCTCAGGTACATTCATTAAATGCTACCTTAAATGGATGATTATTCCTGTTGAATGGTACACAAAGACAGGCAGCAGAATTTGGTCCAGAGCCTAATGCGATGTACAGGACACATAGAGGACAGATATGAGTTCTGTGTCTGACTCATCTCACACACAGACTAAGTACACCCGTCTGCCTCCAGCACCTCACGCTCCCATTCATGTCATATTCATCCCGTTTTTCATGTTTGTTTTCTGTTTGGTTTTAGGTTGGATCTGTGGTGGATAACATGCAAGGTTCTCTTAAAACCCAGAACCCAACTTTGAATAAATCGCCACAAAAACAAACAGAATTCATCCGATTCACATTAGAATAATTGATATCACCGAAACACTGTTGTGACCCGATTCACTATATTAGATCTACTTAATATCTAGGTACAAAAGGCTCTCTCTCTAACTGGTGTGTTGGACACTGTGACACAGCACAAAGCAGTTACTCGTGCCGGGCTAGCAAGGATGACTTGTGGGTTTGCGGCATGTTGGGGAGGGCAGGGGGGGAGCCATGATGGTGTGGGAGATGAGAGGCTTGGATGGGATATGGAGTGGTAGATGTGTTGTGGGGATTGACAGCTGAGTGACAGGGGGAGAGGTGGGACATGCAGGGGGTAAGCTTGGTGGGTGAGTGACACGAGGCACCTTGGGACAGACAGGGTCACACTGGACCTCCTCCCCCCCCCGCCCTCTCTCTCCCCCTTTCTCTCCCCCCTGCCCACCCGTCTATAGTCCGGCTCTGTGTGATGACAGGAAGAAAAGGGTGGATGTCAGCAAAAACACAGTGTGTATTTCCATACAGTGGCTACAGTAGCTACAGTACAGTGATGCGTCACCCGGCATCAGAGCCAGCTGTCAGCTGTTTCCTGACATTGAGAGAGAAGCAGGCCAGGGTCAGGGGAGAGGTGGCTTGGGGGACAAAATGCCAGTCTGACTCCATCCCTGCCCCCCTTCCCGCCAAACCCACCATTTCACCCCCCCCCCCCCCCATTTCCTCCCGTTTGCTATGCGATGACCTACTGGAGACCCCCCCCTGCCCCTTTCAGCATTGACCATGTGACTGAAAAAGCTCAGCGCACACTAGCTAACAGTACATAAACAAATTAAATGCTATACAGCATAATAATAAGGTTGAGTGACACCAAAAGGTTACACATAAATATGCGATAAACAAGACAATGTAATCATTATGACTGTTATTAACATAAGGTTAAAAATCCCCATGGCCTTGAATTTGAAAGGTTGTTTTGAAGGGAAGCAAATAATATGGAGAAAAGAGAGAGAAAAAGGGGTTAAGGAGGAAGCTGGATGAGATGAACAAAAGATGATCTTTGTACGAGCAGCACAGTTTGCTTATTATTCTAGTACTAATTTTCCCCTCGGAGCTCATTAGAGTCTGGAGAGGAACAGATAGGGCCCCTAACCACCAGACTGAAACTATAGCACTGGAGATGGAGGGAGCGAGAGAACATGAAAAAAATTGAGGCAGAGGGAGAGAGAGAGAGAGAGAGGGGGGCTAGGGGAGCTACAGGGAGCGAAAGAGAGAGAGCACCGTCTGTAAAAACATCAACTGTCACAACTAGGGAACAAGTATGGGAGAGTGAATCGTTCTCCCACTCCATCTCTTTCTCTTTTTCCCTCCCTCTCTTTTTCTCTCACCCCTTTACTCACTTTTACTTTCTCTTGCTATCTCTCTCACACACACACCTCTTTTTCACAAAACCATATTAGCATCCTCTTGAGGATAGTGAAGTGGATGCTGTCAGATATTCTGCCAGATAGATTTCCAACAAATGAATTTCAACGTGAGGCTCAGATTAGGTTTAAGAAAAATAAAAGTACAATTTAAATTTTATTGGATCAAAGCAAATAAAAAAACAATAAATAAATATTTTGTTTGAGAAATCAAATGGAGGATTTGTTCTAAATATTCACATGTATTTTACAATTATTAATCATAATAAAATTCCTTTATAGCTTTCCGGTATAGTTTCAGTTAAAGCCACATTTCGACTGAAACAAAAACAAGAAGCAAGAGTTAGGAGCTAGGGCAGCCTCAGGTTCCACACACAATCACTAAGATTTATAACATTGAAATACGGAAATACAGATATTCAACCAGATTCAATTAGTCATAGAGTAGCATATTATCATATAGAAACTTTCAGATTGTATATATTTATAGATCCATTATACAGCAACAAGAGTCTTTAGTGTTTTCACTGATCCTCTGTAGTAGCAGAAGTGAAGAAACAGTTCCTCACTGGGGACAAATGTAAGAGCAGCAGTCTAAGGTGGACAACAAAGAGAGTAACAGAGATAGCTGGGGGAGGATGAGAGGAAATGGGGATGGGGTCAAAGGAAAGGATGAGGTTGAGATAGGAGGAAGGAGAGGAAAAAGGAGATATACAGGGTTAAGGGAGAATAATGAGAGAGGAAGAGAGAGAGAAAGAGAGAGAGAGAGAGATGGAGAGGGGGAATAAGATGTTAAGAGGGATGGCTAAGGTGGAAGCAGAAGAATAAGGTAGTATAGGGGGAAGAGGAAGTAGGAATAAAAAAAGGTGGAAGGAGAGGAAAGAAGAAGTGGAAGGAGAGGAATAGAACATTTGGGGATAGAGTTAGGGAGGAATAGGGAGAGATTTGGAAGAGAGGGATGGGGATGAATATAATAAAGAAGGAAAAGACAGGTGCAAGAGTGAGCAGTGGGGTTGCACTGAACACATGAACACAGAATGGTGAGAGAGAAAGAGAGAAAGAATGGGAAGGGGAATAAGGAGGAGTTTAGATGGCTGGAAGTTATTTGTGAAATGCAGAGAATGTAGATTAAGATTGGCCTCTGTATCTTCTGATCTAGGACAAGTTTAGAGGTTCCTCTCCAGTGAATACTGTTTGGCTTTGGGGAGGGAGGGCTAGACCTTGATCAGAAACTTGGGTAACTTCACCCCGGAGTACACAGACATTGTGGACTACAAAAATGGAGTCAGTATGGGTGACTATGGCCATAGTACATGGGAAATGTATGCAGCTCTTTGACACTGTAGGTAATACAGAGAGACATTCTTCAAAGCAGATGCAGATAGAAAGGATTGATGTTGGGCTGTGGGGGTTGACCTTCAGTTATTACTCGCTTTAATGCGTAAATGATTGTATTTCTGAGGATAAAAAAGTTTTGGCTGTCCAAAGCTGCAGTCAGGCTGCGGACTGAGTGAATGTGTCAGAGCGCCTGCTTGGACTAAATACACCTTCCTCCCATCTCTCACCTCCTCATTCATCCTAATCCTTCCCTCTCAACTACCATCCATCTCTGTCATCTGCCAACATGTCTATCGCTCTGCTCTCTCTTCCTATGCTCTCCCTATGTTTCTCTTTCTCTATTGCTCTTTCCACAGTCTCCCAATCTGCTGGACTGACAGGCAGTCTGAAGAAGTCTGTCGGTTCTCCTCCTCCTCCTCCTCCTCCTCCTCCTCCTCCTCCTCCTCCTCCTCCTCCTCCTCCTCCCCTTCTTCCTCCTCCTCCTCCCCTTCCTCCCTACATGGGGAAGACCAGGAAGCCAGAGAAAGTGGAGTACTTCCAGCCACCCATCAGGTTTCCGCGCTCCAGTTTGAGGTAGGCACGGTCTCCTTTCTCCATCTGGATCAGAACGCCGTTGCTGGCCGCTTCACGGGTCACATCCTGGTCCCCAGCGAAGGCCGAGATGACCGGCCAGCCGTTGTGCATCAGACTCACCTAGAGGGGAAGGGGGGGAGTGGGGGTTAGGGACACAGTCACGTGCACACACCATCACACATATCGTTACACACAGTCAGACAAATAACTGGACTCACATACAATTACACTCACAAACACACAATGACATTCACACATGAACACGTGCCGTTACACTCAAAATTGCAACTGGAAACATCCTCGTGAGACCCATGGTGAGCACGTTCAAACACACTCCCACACACACACACATCCCCAAGCGTTCACATACACACTCATTCTGTTCAAACACACACTAACACGTCCTCAAACATGTACATACACACACCTTCTGTTCACAAAAACATCCTAAATAGAACTATTTGCTTGGACCATAATTACCCATAATAGACCGTAAGCATAACCATGAAAATCCCATAATTCTCCTCATCACACAGAACTGGAGAGTCCCAGTGTGGAAGGTTGAGCACCTCTTGAATCAAACATGCCTGTGTCTATTGTCTGAACATTTCACACAGCACATAAGAGTTTAACACAGAACTCCCAGGCCCCGACACATGGGGCTCTTATTTAGAACGGTGAGGGAGACATCCCGGATGGAGATGGTGTTTGGTAAAAAGAGAGATAAAACAGTGAAGGATGGTGGAGAAAGACAGAAAATCTGATGGAGAGCCAGAACATGTCAGAGAGAGAGAGATACAGAGAGAGAATATACAGGGTTTGGAGAAGTGGATACCGTGAGTGAGATGCCAGAGAAATGTACAAGATAGAGATGGGCAGGACAGAGAGGCAGGCAGGACAGAGAGGCAGGGAGGACAGAGAGGCAGGGAGGACAGAGAGGCAGGGAGGACAGAGAGGCAGGGAGGACAGAGAGGCAGGGAGGACAGAGAGGCAGGGAAGACAGAGAGGCAGGGAGGACAGAGAGGCAGGGAGGACAGAGAGGCAGGGAAGACAGGGAGGCAGGAAGGGGGGTCAGAGAGACAGGGAGGGGCAGGACAATCTCTACTCAGTGTGCATGTAATGAGTCCAGCAGGGAGAGTAGGCAGGGAGATGAGACTAGAGTGGACTGGGGTAAGACAAGCTGCTACACATCACCTCAACCCAGGGGAGACTCAGTCTCACACACACATAGACACACACACACCTAGACACACACACACATTGACACACACACACACAGTGTGGGCCGTAGTGGAGGGTCAGAGCGGGGAAAGTCCCAGGTCCGTGGCAGTGATGTATGGGACTAATAAAGCGATGACAGGACAAACGTTGGATGGGTCAGTTCAGCCCTCAATGATGAAGAGGAGCCTGGGGAGAGGAAGATGAACACAGACACAAGACAGCATAACATACTCTCTCTCTCTCTCTCTCTCTCTCTCACACTCACTGACTCTCTCTCTTTGTCTCTTTCTCTCTCTCTTTCTTGCCCACACACAGAATAAACACACACTAACAAATAACAAGATCCCGGACAACCTCAAACACACTCAATTACTACGACAATAAATACAATGGCGTTTGTCTTTGTGTGTTGTACGTTAGAGGGTTGGCTAAGGCCTATGTCAATTGTCCTGGACTTTACTACACGCCCATCCCCAATGTTTCATCTCCCCCTCTGCCTTCCCTCCTCCCCTGCCCTCCTCCCTCTCTTCCCCAGCCCTCTGCCCCCATGTCATGTCCAAGAGTTTGGGTGCTGTGTATGGTGTCCACGGTGTCAGTCTCTCATTGAACTGCATTTATTAAAGCATAAGCACCCATTTAAGTCCTGAGAGGAGAGAGGCTTTAGATATAGCACTGGCCCACGTCCACTCTGTTTTAATGCAGCACTTAACCCTGATCACCAACACACACGTCCTCCCTGACACAAAGCCACTTCCTGCCCAGACAATATGTCTGGTAAGACAGAGGCCTTTCTTTCTCTCTGTCTTTCTCTCTCTCCCCACGCTTTCCCTCTCTCTTTTAACAGAGAGAGGACAGGGTGACAGAGACACAATAGCTGTTCTGTAGGCCTGGGAAATTCGACCACTTTACAGCTGACATGTCTGGAAAATAGAATCCAGTTTTCGAGACCAAGTTTCTTTGAGACCGTCAAAGTGAATTCAAGGACATTGAAGGAACATATTATAATTTGGAGAGAAAGGACATCTGGCACAAGCATCAGTGAAAAAACACAAGTCTATGAGAGTCTTCTTTAGTTTCCAGTGTTTCATTTAAATCATGGTTCCTCACTGTCTGCTATCAGAACCTGCTCTGGAAAACCCTCATGCTTATGACTCTGAAAAAAGTTGCGTGTTTTAAGAATATTAGAGATAGATTGGAGAAGCTGAACATCTGTTTTCACTGTTGGAAACCAGATATCCTACTTTCCAGTTGATGAGATAGTTAGACATTTCTTTACTGCATGTTTGTGTTTATTTAATTGAGTGAACGATGGTAATTTCTTGATTATATTGATGTTGTGTGTGTGCCAATAAACGTCATAAACACTGTCACACCTGTATTATCCAATGGAACCCATGTATTTGCTAACCTAATCACCTTCAGACTCTGTGTAATGTCCAATTATAATATTTGTCCTTGAACATTCTAGAGGTAGACCCAGTCCCTGTAGAAAAGCAGGATTCACTGTCTCTGGTTTGGACCAGTTTCAACGCATTCTTCCAATTTAAACACCAACGTAAAGCATTAGGAGATAAGCTGGGTATTTATGTGTGCTGAATCTCTGTTCTCCTTCCCCTGGTCTGCTCCACATCCACAGATAGACAGATATGAGTGGTTGAGATGTTTATGGACGCCAGGAAATGGAGATGGTTGGAGTCACCCCGCTACGGCACGGTACATGAAAGAGTGGCCACCATCTTGCTTTAGCGTGTTAAAACATGTTTATCTTACAGGAAAGATTCGAGGGTGACAGGTAGACTGTTGGTATTTAAAGGTCCAATGTTTGCTATAAAACGAACAAAGATTATGTTTGAGACTTGATGTGGAGTCCTGCAGTCATACAGCATTATACCTGTAGGCCTTCTAGCTTAGATTTAGTAAATTGACAACAACTTGATGTGTAAATATGCATTCTCTATTCACATTCTGTGGTTGGAAGAACTTCTTTCATTGATTTCCTCCTGTCTTCTTTCCTTCCCTTCATTTGTCTACACAAAGCCATCGGCCTACTCTATGTCAATCTCTCCCTTCCTCAATCCCTGTTTCTGCTGGACATATTGTATTTAGAGCAGTGAGATACAGAGCTCAGTAGTGGATGCAGCTGGATAGCAGAGTGCACAAACGCTACCTGATCAGAGCTCAATGTATCTTTCTCGGATCTTCACGTAGGCCATCTTTAAAGTAGGCCTCCAACGAATTCCGTCACACCTGTCTGCCCCCACTCAACCACCCAAAAAATAGGTTCTACCACGTGCTTGCTCCTTGGTTGCTCATGTTGCATAGCTATCTGTTTGTGGTCTAATGGAGCTCAGTGACACAAGCATGAATGCGATTTGACGGGGCTTGTCCTTTCTCTTTTCCGCTCCCGTGGATTGTTGTCGACTAATTAATTCAGACGCCAATACGGAATGAATAACAGAATGTAATAGTGATGCCCTGGAGACCTCACAGCGTAATTATACAGCAGTTTAATTAGAGAAAGATAGACTCTAATTAAGGCTGAACGCGTTTCAAAAGCCACGTTGTCTTGTTAAATGCTATTTACAGAGGGCGAGGCCAACATATGATTAGGTGTATCGGCTGATTTGGCGCATCAAAGTATTAGGTTAGTCTATGTGTGAAACGAAGGAGAAGCCAGGCCATCAGTGTGGACAAAAGTTTGACAAACAACCACAATCAATACAAATTCTGCCATCAAAATGCTGTTTTATAGAAGCAAATTAACTTGTATTTTATTTTTTACATGTGCTAGCAGATGCAGTCAATTAAACACATAGCGTGACCGCCGGCGCGCTTTTTGTTATCTCTGTCCGTGGTCCTGAAGTGGGTACCGCATCTACATCGACGGTCCCAATTTGGATCCGCAAGGCTTATCGATTAATTAGAATTCAGCGTGTGGCTTTCATCTGCAAATCCCCCTTCTCTCCCGGGGACGACAGCTAATAATACAACTACAAATCATTGCTAGTGGTGTCGCTTTAGAATTTACTGGTGGTATTCAACTTTTATGAGGTCTACCAGCGGGAGTTGCGTTTGACTCTCCAATTCATCGCCAGCTCATGGATTTTGCAATCACACATATACACACACATACGCTTGCAACATACCCGTGCTTTTACACGCACGCAACACAGTCAAGACACGTCTACGTGCAGCAACATACGATGCACACTCAATCCCTGTACACTGACCTGCATGGTTTGACGATTATACACTTTCACCACGTGGAAATTAAAACTGTATATTCCTTTGCGCGGGGCGATGAAATTGCTCCTCTCCTCGTCGAAATGTTTTCCAACGTTGACGAGTATCTGTGGGATATACAAGGACTGTGAGGAGGGAGAGAAAACAGGGACATCAAAGGCACTCTTCTTTTTCATGTCATAAATGCTTTATACTATTTGCGCAACGAAGTCCAAATGGAATCACTCCTCATACATTAATCATGTGTTGGCGCAAACGGCAACCTCACAAAACTTCATTCTAACTCAACTACTTTTGGTCACAAGTTCGAACCTCATACGTAATAAATCTCTGATAATAATTAATGAATGTCATTTTCCAGACTCAAATGTCTAATTTTATGAGACCAAGACCTGCAGAGCAGAACTATTGAGTCTAATTGAAAAGCCGTTTGAAAGAGATTAACCTTTGAAATTGGGGAGTAGCATGAAGACGAACATCGCCCTCGCGACCTGGTATTCCATTATTTGGAGGGAATTCTTACCGCATTCCATCTACACAGGTGTCCTAAACTATTAAAACATATAACATTTAAAACTGCAGAATTAAATATCCTCGTTAAACATGTATCAAACACTTCTAAACTGATCATATCTATTATCTTCCTCGACACCAAGACCAGGCTCGCTCCACTCTGGAAACGGTTGCTATTCAGTTTTCTAATGACAGCAATACACATGTGGTGACAGTTAACCCACCTGGTCGAAATAGATGACCATAGTCCGATTACTCATCTCCGAGGGCTCGTGATTGGTGTTTCTCACGGCTGAAAAAGCCACTTTGGCGCTCCCAGAGCGCACCGATATCCCGAGCGTCGTCGTGGTGGGATCCGAAGTTGGGTTGGAATCGCAAACGACAAGACATTTCCCCTCTAGCACGATGGGTTCCGTCTCGTTCTGAGCGTTCACTAGAGTCACTAGCCACACTGCGCCCAGCACAAACGTCAACATGACTGCGACTTCAAGCTGTACTTTGTCGCTGTGTCCCGGGAAGAAACGGGTTGTGTTTTCAGAAGTCCGTGGAGAGTAAGAAGCTTTTCTTATTGTTAGTACTTTTAAATAACCAACTCCCCCTTTGCTAATTCAAAGCTCTCATTTGAGTATTATCTTGGTCTCTCAGGAGCGAACAGAACAACGTTTTGATTTTCCCTTTTCTTATTGAAAATGACGAGGAGTTCCCTTTACCAGTTGTTTCCCACGTTACTGTAACTTCTTTCAAACCCTTCTCGGCTCGAGCTCCCCGCTTTCTTTGCTCACTCCGTAATCGAATAACCAGTCGCGAGCGGTACGAGGCCCTTGTCTAGTCGAGGCGCAGTTGAATACATAGCGCGGGGTCCGTCTGCTTGCGCACTGAATTATTGATATGTGAGATATTAGAGCTGAAACACAAAGGCTCGGACGAGCGAAGCTCCCGCCCTGCTCGTTTTCAGCAGACCCCTCCCTCCGGGACCTCAGTCTCAGACGAACGAATCTCTAGATTTCCAATCGGCACAGACCCGCCTCCCTCATCACGAAACAGTTGGAGTTATTTTCTCGCGCAAGAAGTATCTTACAGGTGGACTCTGCTCCGGCAGGCACCGGAAGGGTTGACACCCCGATGTTCCGTTTGGAGAGGATCTATACATACCATACCGTAGCCTCTACCTCGCACCTGCATTTTTTACAAACTGGCTTTCAGAAAACTTGTGGGTTGTGGGGAAAAAAAGAAAAAGAAAAAAAACGAGAAAAATACATTCTAGATTTCAAGAAATACAAGAAGGAAGTCGACAAACATCCTCGAGATCTTACAAGTCAGTTTTTGACCCTCGCGGAACCCCCCAAAAAATCTATTTTCAAGAGGAAAAGTGTTTTCTGTTTACACTGAAGGATCTTGGGGGATGAAGTGACGACGCACTGAAAGATAAAATAAACCCAACCACAGAATGGGGATTAAATTCACGTGGTGCAAATACTGTACAGAGTAGCAACGCACGGTTTAGATACAGTTTAGGAGACCAATCAATACTTAACGCCCAAAGTTTATTTGGCACACATCCTCATTATTTCAGCATCTTCTTCAGGGGGGGTGGGGGGGGGGGGTGTTTCTTGGAGAGGTAAATACAGTTGGTTGCAATCAACTTCATGGCACTCAACAATCCCACACTAAACACATAATTTTCTTTTTCAATAGCTCACCCCCCTCTTTCTCTCTTCTCCCTCGAAGTTTCTATCTTTCTCTCTCTCCTGGGGTTAAAACCTTCAGTCTGCCAAGCGGAGGATAGAGTTAATTGTAGCTGACTATGTCTGACAGGCCAGAAGGACCTGCATGCATGCGGTCGCTGTCTCCTTGTCTCAGACAAGTGTTCGCCTGCAGTTTAAACATGAGGACGGGATCAGACTGTCATCTCTCCGCTCCATCCGGTTCTGTGTGTAGGCCTATTTACAGACTACCATCGCCCGCGGAGGGCCTGTCCTACCCAGCCCAGGACTAAGATCACTCTGCGCCAGCGCACTGACAACATGACATTTAATAAATTGAGATCACTGAGTTTCTTTTAGGTTGCGGAACACAAAAAAACACACCCGCATTAGATAATCTTTCTGTTGTTTGGGAAAAGACGATAACACAAGTGATGCTATTGAAATATTAATTAACAATGTGTATCAAGCAGACTTAGACGTTATCTTGGTAACAGTGAATTGTGTGCTGACATGATCATTCCGGAAAGCAGGTGACAGATGCAGTACCAAACTGCGCTGTCCAACATACCGCGTGGGTGCTCTTCAGCACCACCCTAAAATGGACAGCTCCCGCCATGACGCACAGTGGGAAAACGTATGCTCGACTTTGATCGTTTGATATGTGCCGAAAAAGGCGCTTTGGCAAGCAAGAAAATAAACCGCAAATGGATTGTGTGAGCTGAAACACAAGATAGAAAATGATTTAGGTTATTATTGGCAGACCCTGCATTGGCCTAAACGGGAACAACGGGAACATTTTGCCAACAACCCACTACCTAGTAGTCAGATGTTATTTATTTATTTATGTATTACCACATACAGGTGTTGCCCGTATTCAAGCACTGGAAACAAAATAGGTAGTCTAATTTAGGATGTAAGGGAGGAGGTGGGAAGACTTCCGGGAAGTGTAAAAGATCTCAGGCACACCAAGATTCTCAGCAGCCAAGACAACATTTATCTCGCCTAGCTATTTACTGCAAAACAACACCCCCCCCACACGAAGCTTCTACGAAACTGCCGTTTTCTACAGGGAATACACAGAGAAATTCTGTGTACGATGGAAGGAAACAGAAAAGAAAGCGATAGAGTGAGATACTGAGTGTGTGTGTGAGGGAAAGAGAGAGATGCGGACCAGCAGGTGAAACAGAGAGGCCCAGGTTAGCGGAGCATCGGGACGGATGTTGTAGTGACAGCAACCCCTCGAGGGCCCTCCTGTCGCACGCCACATGTTACCGGTCTTGTTGCGTCACACCGCCGCCAGAGGTGCTCCCTTTCCTCCCATCACTGAACACGGATAATATAAATAAACAAATCTGTTCTGTGTGTGGGTGTCAGAGAGAGAGACACACACACACACAGAGAGAGAGAGAGAGAGAGAGAGAGAGTATAGGGAGTACTGCATACTTGAGGGTGTCGCAGTGACGAGACCATCCAGCCATGATCATCGTGAGACTTGGAACGAGGCACAGGAGAGCGCACCCACCAGTTGAGCGAGTAAAACATATTGGAAACCTGTTGTGTGGCAGTTTAGGGCACATGCAGGTGCATGTCTCTATGCCTACAGTATATTCTAGTGGATTGGATGTTATGTAGAGCACGAGAATACGATCTTTAAAATGTTCGTCTGACAAAACAAACAGATTGGGGCCAGAGCTACGTGCAGGATTTGAATGTAGATTTTGGTATCGAAATGAAGGGAAATATACAAAACTACGCCTTCATAATACAATTATGCTGCTTCTTCCTGCATGTTCTTGTTTACGAACAGACATGTCGACAGAGGGGCACAACAATTTCATACTAACCGAATAACGGGTGGAGTAGTTCCTTCTGGAATGAAACACTTCCTCATTACTCATGGACAGATTTTTGGAGAGTTGCGCGATTAACTCAATTACCGCGCCACCTTGTCCAGCGAGCTGCTGTAATAATCTAATCAAATATGTTAAGCAGTGCTAATATAATTCCGTTAATTCTATTGGAGCCTTTGCCAGCGGACTGACGTGGCGCTTCAAGAATGTATAGACGTACAGCGTGTCCTTTTCGCACGTGAGAAGAGGGGGTGAGGGGTCTTGCAGCGCGCGCCCTTATGCGTGTCCGGCAGGTTAGGACAATGAATGTGAAGGACGCGGTGCATATTACTGTAGAGCGGAGGGAAGGGCAAGTGCAGGCTGTCGGGGGGGCCAGGCAAGGTCGACCAATCCAGCGCCTATCTTTGTGTTGCAAAAACAGCGTTGCAGCCCTCCCTGTCCTTAACACATGTGCATAGGTTACTTTTATACAGGCTACTTTTAGTTTATGCAGGCTACACCTTACAAAGGCTTCACATACTGTGTACTCATGAATTCTGAGTTGTAGCTAGCCTGCAGACTGTGGCACAGCTAGACGTCTAGAATATGCGTCGGCAAAACTCTAGATTAAGCGGCATCTCGACTCAATACTGTACATCCACTGTAGACCGTAGGGCAGGTAGACTGTAGACTGAGGGACACCATCCATGTCCATGGGCCTACTGAGATCTGACAGAATGCAAGCATCCAGGCGTTGGATCCAGCGATTTACACCCTCCACTCTGTCACAGCTTCTGCTCGTTGGCGCTCCAGCCGGAGCACTCAGCTGGTGGGACAAACTGCCCTTAAATCCTCACTGAGAGGCTGCATTAATATTACATGCAGACACTCACAGTATGGCTGCTTGTGGTCTTAAAGGTACAGGACCTGCGATGTGGTGTCCCAAGTGAAGGTCTAGAATGCGCCAACGCAAAGTCATGTGTTTAAAAGACCGTTACGTGCCAGTGCCATGTCTTACATCGACGTGTCTCTGTGTTCTGCACACTGCAAGGTTTCATCAATAACCTTTTTCACATGTTATGAAATAGACAGGAAAGGCAGCGTGTCTTGAAAAAGGTTGCTAGTGCTTGTCTTAGATCGGAATGAAAGTTGTAGTGGGTTTAGGGGTTAAGAGATAGTCAAAACGTGATTAATATCATGCATTCATTATTTTTGGTGAGATGGAAGTGGGCTGGATGACTGATTGCACATGTTGTCTGTCCTCCATTCTATTCTCTTTCACCCGCCATACATGAATGAATCTCATTATACTCCTAGTCTCTCCACCTTCCACAGTATACATCAATTTCCCCAAAATACACCTGTACTATTTCTCTCTACCACACATTGGGTACAAACTACTATGGATCCTATCAGACTGCCTGAGTGATGCTGTTAAGGAGGTCTCATACACCTTTCCTATTATTCTTCTGGTTTGATTTCCTCTCTCTCTCTCTTTCTATGGGGGATGGGTATAGCTCAGTGTATGTTGCTTTGGATAAAAGCATCTTCTTTGTGAATTCTCTATTATTTTTCTATTTATCGGTCTCTCTGTCTGTTTCTATCTCTCTCTGACTTAGTCCTTGAGGGAGGAGGGGAGGGAGGAAGGGGATTAACAATAATAATTCCAGGCAGTAAAGGAGGAATCTTTAGTGGGTTTTTAGTTGTTATGGTTTGTTTTGTGTTCTCCAGTGTGCACGCAAGGTCTTGTATGTACAATATTAAACCTCTCCAACGAACAGCAAGACAATTAAACCCTAACCTTCTTCATTCCCCTGTGCCCTTTATTATCACACACACACACACACACTAAAACAATAGTACGCACACTGACCCATCCCTTCCACCCCTCCCCCCAAACAAACACACACGCACACACACACACACACATGCTGAGTCGTGTAAAAAAATAATTCTCAGGCTTCTTGTTCTAGTAGCCCTCCACTCCTCCTCCACCATCCTACACGTGTGTGTGTGTGTAAGGTGTGTGTAATAATGGTTTTCATTTGGTTATGACGGTGGAAGGGCCGCCCTGAGAAGCTTAGATTAAATCTGGAGGGTGTCAGAGGAGAGGAGGAAATAGCATTCAGCTGTCAGGAGAGGGGAGGTGAAAAATAACCTGTCATCGCTTTCAGACCGTCTCCTTGCTCTCTTCTTCTTGTCTTCTCTTCATTTCTATCTCTTCCTTCTGTAGGCGGGGCTTCAGAGAATGAAGTTAAAAGACAGGAACACTCAGTAATAGGGAAGGACAGAGGTAGAAGGTGTGTGTGAGTGTGTGTGTGTGTGTGTGTGTGTGTGTGAAAGAGAGTGGAGATGGAGACAGAGAGAAATACAAGGGTGGGATTGGTGAAGCGATAGAGAGTAGGAGGGAGTGTGGAAAATTGAAAGCAAATGTGTGGGAGAGGTGAGAAACACAAAGATAGATAGTTTTGACGGCCAGTTTTGAAAACAGAATGTTGCACTTTGAGACCAAAACTTTCCTGTGAACCAGAGAAGACCACAAGACTGGAGAGATGAACAATGTTTGTATCATTACTTATTTCCACCTAAGAATGATGGGCAGCCTAGTTTCAACTGGTTTCTAATATGTTTCTACTGGTGACGTGCGATTGGTTGTCTGTGGGGTGAGGGCTGGGTGCTGGCTCTCCTTTGAAGTCGATGTAGATGTTAATTATTAACCACACAAACACCCTCAAAGCACCAGTCTGATGGGGCAGGCACTACTGAAGTGGATGATTAAGAAATAGATTGAAAGTGAGTGTGTTTCTGTGTGTGTGTGTGTGTGTTTGTGAATGTGTGTGAGAGAGAAATAGACAGAGAAATAAAGAAAAAGTGTGAGAATGGCTGATGTGTTATTGTGTGTGTACCCTGTGTGTGTGTGTGTGTGTGCGCACTGTGTACAGAGTGAAGGTCTGGTCCTTGGACATCGTCAGTAAACAGAAGATGTGAAATGTTGACATTCAAGATCAATAGAAGGTCCTGGAGAGGAGAGAAGATGAGAGGTGAGGAGAGGAGGGGAGAAAAGAGGAGAGGAGGGAGAGGAGAAGAAAAGAGAGAAAAAGAGAGGAGAGTAAAGAAGAAAAGAACAGGGGAGAGAAGAAGAGAAGAGAGGGCACACAAAACACAAATGCGAAGCTGGTCCACCCAGAGACATACAGGAATCCTCAAGTCATCAGAGACAGGAGGGCTAAATCATTAAAAGAATCAGTCTCCGGATGCCAGACGTAATACATATGGGAAAAATGAAAGCATACGAACACTAGTCTAACCATCCACTCTGTTCAGGAGGACTGGAGCGTTCTCTCAAGGTCTCTGTCAGGGAGGATCAGTGTGTGTGTTCTGATCTGATCCAGGTAGGACAGCCTTGTTCACGGTCATTACTCATGGATACCCGACCACGGTCACTGAACACACGGTGTAGTAGCGTAATGTCCTATATTTTATATACCAGATTGACTCTGGCATGGTAATGCAACACAGGCACCATCAAAGGGAGGACAGGTAGGTCTAATGCACAACACAGCACCACACTCCAACACAGCACCACACTCCAACACAGCACCACACCTCAACACAGCACCACACCTCAACACAGCACCACACCCCAACACAGCACCACACCCCAACACAGCACCACACCTCAACACAGCACCACACCTCAACACAGCACCACACCCCAACACAGCACCACACCCCAACACAGCACCACACCCCAACACAGCACCACACCCCAACACAGCACCATACTCCAACACAGCACCACACCTCAACACAGCACCACACTCCAACACAACACGCCACCACAACAAAACAGAGCAAAACACAACGAAGCGCCACAAGATAGCATGACACTAATTGACATGACACAACAGCCCGTAAGACAGACCTCCATCTGATAACCAACCACATCCCACTTTGCAGGGTGACTCAGTCCCATGTGACATGTTACTGTAAACGAAACCAGAGATGGACTTCCTGTGTGTACCTGGAAGATCCAGGCGGAGGCTAACAATAATAATGACCGGGAGAGCGCTTAAATACAGTTAATGAGAGGCAGGAGGTGGAGAGCATCGCCTGCCTCGCACGCCCCAATTATTCATAAATATATGCAGAGATAAGTGTTGGCCATGTTCACTCCACACTCAAGAGAGGTCTGCTTAGAGAGACTTTTTATGAAACACTCACACATGGGAATGGGGGTGGGAGGGAGGGAGGGAGGGAGGGAGGGATGAGTGGAACCATTAAAAAGCACAGCTATTTGGAACAGCTGAGAGGATTCAACTCAGTGGCTCCTCAGAATAGGTCACAACATACCGTTAGAGAGATGGAGGGATGAAGTGGACCAGCTTGGAGAAAGAGAGCGAGAGAAGTGATACGTTGAGGATGATGGACGGAGACCTACTGACATTACGCTCATCGGAGAGTGTCTATGATGACATCATAACCCAGACCTCACCTGACCAGACCAGACTAGACCAGCTCCAGCCACTCTCTTCCTCCTCTGTTTCCAGTGTCGTGGGACAGACTGAGGCTGACGGGCAGAGGGCTGACTCTCTCTCTCCCCAAAACCAAAACGGTACTTCAAAGGGTCAGATACAGGCTTGTGTAAGGACACCAAGGTCAGTGTAAGGTTGGTATATGGAGAGTTGCTGCTCGTCTCTCCAAACAGAATCATTTGATTTATCCTTTTCCTTCGTTCTGCCCTTTCCTCTCTCAGTCCCACCCACTCTTCATCTCTCCAACATTCCCTTCCCGATTCCCTGTCGCCTTCCCCCCCCCGTCTCTCTCTCATTCCCGGGTCCCCCCCGTCTCTCTCTCATTCCCGGGTCCCCCCCGTCTCTCTCTCATTCCCGGGTCCCCCCCGTCTCTCTCTCATTCCCGGGTCCCCCCCGTCTCTCTCTCCTTCCCGGGCCCCCCCGTCTCTCTCTCCTTCCCGGGTACCCCCCGTCTCTCTCTCTCATTCCCGGGTCCCCCCCGTCTCTCTCTCCTTCCCGGGTACCCCCCGTCTCTCTCTCATTCCCGGGTCCCCCCCGTCTCTCTCTCATTCCCGGGTCCCCCCCGTCTCTCTCTCCTTCCCGGGTACCCCCCGTCTCTCTCTCATTCCCGGGTCCCCCCCGTCTCTCTCTCATTCTCGGGCCCCATCTGTCTCACTTTCTCCCTCCCGCTTTCTCTCTCTTTTTCTCTTCTTCTCTCCAGGTGGCCTTCTGTGCAGACAGGCAGATGCAAAGTGCAAGCAGAGAAAGGTCAGCCATGACAGCCTTCAGCCTCACTGTCAGACTGTCCAATAGACAGGCAGCCAACACACAAAGCCGGGAAACTCAGGCTGACATGCAGACACACACACACATAAACACGGACACAAAGCTAATTACTTCAATCAAGAGGAAAATGGCTCTTGATGAATTAGTCTAGAGCACTAAATGTGCTCACTGCCCCCTACTGGAGAGGAATACAGTATTTGACAGTAAAACCTAATCGAAGGACCAATATCCCTATTTTCCTGTCGCAATCTCCCAAAATCCCCAACTTTCCATTTAAGAGGCAACTTCAAGATGAACCCTTCTGTTTCCGCACTCAAAATGTTCCTTCTCAACGTTATTGGAAAGGAAAACAAACGTGCAGTGGTCTAACTTTTTCCAGAGCTGTATATCTGGACAAAATGTCGGCCTTCTGGACACTGCCCATTCATTTGATACTATATCTGGACAAAATGTCAGCCTTCTGGACACTGCCCATTCATTTGATACTATATCTGGAAAAATGTCAGCCTTCTGGACACTGCCCATTCATTTGATATTACAACTCTGGAAAAAAAATTAAGAACACTGCAGCTTTTTCTTTCCAAAAACGTTGAGAAGGAAGATTTTGATTGAGGAACTCAAACGTTCAATTTAAGTCAATTTGCTGAGGTATTGAAGTGTTGTGGCAGGGACACAGACGAGGCGCGTCCCACAAATCTCTCCCCAGGGAAACTCAGGGGAGCAGAAAGCAAGCGGCTCTGCCAAATAAGAAAATATAGACGGGAGGAATAAGGATGTATGAACGAGGGGGAAAACAAGGAAAAATGAGGGCCAGAGAGGAAGACAGGTTCCACATGGGGGGAGCAGGGTAGATGCCGAGAAAGATATCTTGAGAGAAACACAGGAACAGAAAAGAGAGATGGCGCGAGCGAGGGTCGTAGACGGGGAAGAGTACAGGGGAACAGTCTCTGTGGCCTGCGGTAACCCAGGTTAAGCATATCCTAGCGTGTCGTGTGTGTGTGTGTGTGTGTGTGTGTGCGCGCGCGTGTTTCCTGAGTCGCTAGGATGATGAGAGGAGGGATGTGGTGTCACCTCATTCAGGGTCCTACATTTGTCTTCTCCCTCTCGCTGTGCAGCGATCCCTCATGCTCAGCATGACTCTCTCTCTCTCGCGTTCTCTCTCTTTCTCGCTGTCTTGTCTCTATTCTCTCTTTCTTTCTTTTTTCTTTTACTCTCTCTCTTTCTCTCTTTCCTTCTTTCTCTCTTCAATATCGTGTGAAAGTCCATCGAAGAGAGATACTGAGAGGAAAAGAGACACAATAGGAGACGGAGATTAAAAGGAGCAAGGGAGAAGAAAAGAGAGAGAGAGCGTACCCTCAGAAGACCATGAAGATGATGGAGATAAAACCTTTTGACCATGAGACCATCAGAGCGTGCATGTAACGACATCATCAACCTGAGACAACCAGCTCCACCTCCTCAGTCAGGCATGGCTGGTGTGCCACTGAAGCCTCCGGAGAGGGGCAGGGGGGGGCGGGGGTTTCTTCTCTGCTTGAACATTTGTCTTGCACTAGGCTGTTTTAGTTTCACTTTATATAGATTTGGTCTGTTATTTTCCGAGATTTGATGTGGTGTGTGTGGGTGTGTGTGTGTCCCTGCATGCCAGCAGATAAGCCCCAGTGCCAGAGGCCAAAGATGAGCCTTTTCTCTACCCACCACCTCAACCCAAACCCCCCCCCCCATACACAAGCCCCCCGCCCCCTTCCCCCGCCCCCCCCCCAACCACCGTAACCCTGACAAGCCCAGCCGTGGTATGACACATCATCAATATCCAGCCTCAATCTGTGATCCCGGATGAATCCACTTCTTCGCCTGTAACCCTGCAGTGTGGGGTGTAAGAAGCCCCCCACCCAGCAGCAGGACAACTGCTTCCTCTCCGCTCATCCCCAAGGTCTCCGTTCTGGAATCCTCTCACAGTGTTTGGTCTCACTATAAATGCCCGTCTTTAAAAGCTGAGGGGAAAAGTCATCGAGATGTTTTTCAATTCATGAGTGTGTTGCACACACGCACGTACACAAACCCATGCTCAGGGGCAGACTATGTACAGGGGGTGTGCTCTCTGGAGGTGCCATGGGAAGGGAAACCAGATTATGCACCCCTCCATCCTTCTCTGATCTGCCCCCCCCCCCCCCCCCCCCTCCCCGAATCACCCGCCCTCCACCCATACAAAAGCACCCCTCTATTTACTAAGACCCCCTCCTCCCCACACACACACAAACACACTGCCCCTGGCCTGTCACCCCCAGAGTCACACTGCCCGCTTTCCTTAGTCTCAGCAGAATTGTAGAGTTAGGAACAAGAATGCAGCAAAATCTAATGAACTAAATAAAGTCCATTGTAACACTGTCACCTCCATAGCCTTCTTGCTGCATCCAAGCCCCCCCCCCCCCCCCACCCCCCCCACCCCCCCCACACACACACACCATCAGGAGCCTTAGTGATGTGATTACCATTGAGAGGCTGGCCAATTAAAAGGCGATGCGATGGATATTCCTATTGGCTGTTGGCAGGCAAAGCCCCAAGGTGTGCTTTAACAGTACACACACATACAAAAACACATACACAAGGGGTCTAGCTTTATTACCTACTGATCAATCCATCCTTCACCTATTCCCTTGACAGCCTGACCTTCCCATCCCTGTGTGTGCGTGTATATGAGTGTGGGTGTGTCTGTGTGTGTGTGTGTGTGTGTGAGTGTGTCATGGGAGCACGAGGTGATTAGGTTTTAATTTGTCGGTCAGGGGTTGTGACGGAGAGTATGTTAGTTCAGTACTGCCAGGTCTTAACTGGCCTATTTGTTCTGACTATTGATCCCTAGTCCCCATGCTAAGATTGTCAATATCAATGCGCGCACACACCCACACAAACACACACACACACACCATGCATACACACACAATGAGTCTGTGTGAGTTGCTTGTGTGCGCAGGAGACTTAATCACTTGTTTGTTAAGACATAATCAAGACCAGGACACCTCAGGACGGAAGGTTCTGGAGCCAAGAAGGCAGGAAGAGACAGACGTCATCAACAACTCACTCACAGAACTCAAGTCACTCGCTCCCCACAAACACGGTCCTGGAAGGCCATGTGCATTGTCCTGTTCGTGACAGGCAGATGGGAGAAGTGGCGTAGGCTCACACGTGCAAGCAAAACGCGTGAACAGATCCTGCTGCTTTCATACCAGCACAATTGCCCTCTGTGTGTGTGTGTTAATTTGTTCGTTTTTCTTTGTGCAGTCGTATTCTGCTTTGTCAGCAGCCCTGACACTCCTGTCTATCCACAAAGGAAATATCAGCCCACTCTCTTCCAGTCTCTTGCAGACCACTGGGGACCTGGGCAGGCAGAGGTACAGCACCGCCATCTACTGGGCAGGAGGGGAACGCCACGCAGACTGCTCAAGTTTGTCTGTGATTATAGGGAGTCAGGTGGCTGAGCGGTTAGGGAGCCGGGCTAGTAATCTGAAGGTTACCGGTTCGATTCCTGGCCGTGAAAATGACGTTGTGTCCTTGGGCAAGGCACTTCACCCTACTTGCCTCGGGGGGAATGTCCCTGTACTTACTGTAAGTCGCTCTGGATAAGAGCGTCTGCTAAATGAGTAAATGTGAAATGTGCATTTCGCTCAGTAGAGTTAGGTAAGTTAAAGTCGACATGAAAGTTGTGCTGTTTTAAAAGACGCAAACGCTCTCCTGAGCTCTCTCAGCATGGCCTCTGCGTGAGGCCCCCCCGCGGAGGGAGTCATGTGATGGTTTGACGGAGCTGGTCCCTGTCGTCACGTGTCAGCCACTCGTCACACTCGCTCACCACTGTGCTGACACCCGGCACACCACAGACCTCCTCCACCTTCCCATCTGTCTACATCCACCCACCCCCCCCCCCCCCACACCCCACCCCTCTGCAGTTGGCACACTTTGTTACTGATCTAACAAACATAGAGATGGAAAGTTTTTTCACACCATCAGTCAGACTCTGTCTGACTTTTTAGTCAGCTTCCCTCACAGGTCTGATAATTGGTTTCTTGTCTCACCTGCGCTCCCCACCACATCTGAAATCACAAGTGATTGTTCCTATTGAGTTTACAGAAACACTCCCCCCCGCTCTCTCTGTCTTTCTCTTTCTCTCACACACACACACACTCACACACACACACACACACACACACACACACAGAGGTGCAACCACACTTAATCAGGTTTCCACCATCTCATAACACCTTCCATTTTATGTTAAATAGAAGACAAAGGGAACAGCATTTTGAGGTACAGTTTCTAATTCCACCAGACTGTTCCGGTGATATCACAATGCAACTACAATGGAACATGTGGGTGCCTCAACATTCCACGATGATCCACAGATCCAGCCTTAGGATCTTCAGCATAGACATGTATATATGTCTATGATCTTCAGTCCTTCATCAAACCAGGACAATCTGCAGACTACCATAGGAGCTTGACCCCAACCTGAACCACATCTGACCTCTGACCCCCAGGATGCCTAAAGCGAGCTTTGGTGATGACCCTCGCATTCGCCCCCGCGAGAGAATGCCCCCTGTCACACTTGACTGGATTGACGGCAAAAACGTCAAACTGCTCAAAGTGGCCAATGACAGAGAAGCTTTCAAGGTTGGTGAATCACACTACAGAGCAGTTTACTGCTTGTGTATGTGTGAGTGTGTGTGCAGGTTACATGTGTGTGTCCCAGTATGTGCGTGTCCGTCGCTGACTGCTGTCTGCTTCTCTGCACGGCAGTTTAAGAAGCTGAACGTGGCTCTAAGCAGCTTGGAGAACGTCCACAAGAGCTGCTGGCTAAGGGAGGAGAGGAGGGTCAAACAGAGCCTGCACCGGCTGACCAGTGTGTCACCCACTTACAGGAGCCAGACTCTGTTCCAGGTTAGATCCAGATCAAAGAGACAGACAGAGATACATTATTACCTACCACCATCAGTCAGACAGATACACATTTAATTGGAGACACATGCTCTCTGTCGGGAAAAATATCACATAACACAAGACAGTGTAACCTCTGAGACTACCATGATAGTGGGGTTATGTGTTGAAGGTATTGTCAGCACGCAGCACTCATTAAACCTGCCAGTGACTGACTCATTACGTTACGCCACAGCGCAACACCTAGCTGTTAGGTGAGAGAAGTGCAGAGCTGATCACTCAAACAGAGCAGGACGCGTAGCGTGCTCTAGCTAGCTGAGTCTATACCGTTGTTAGAAGCACAGCGGGAGGAAGTTAGCACTGGTTGTAGGGGGGTCATGTCATGTCTATCAGGAAGTCACACCAGTGGCGTGAGATACTTTACTTTTGAGACAATCATATTTGCACATTTTGTAACTGAGTGAGGGTGGGTTTCCATACAGACACTGGAAACAAAAAATTGTCATGAATGAGACTTGTTTGACACGGTCTTGCACCGACTATGGGATCATCATTCTGGTCCCTCTGGTACAGAGGCCCAGTAAGGACTTCAGATGCAGCCCTGTTGGAGGGGCTAGCAGGGTGACGCTCCCTGTCTCCCCCCAGGCCCAAGACAGCCAGGACGAGGCCCACATCACCCCCTCCTCCAGCAGCTGCAAGAGCAGCACCCCCCTCACCCCCAGATCCAGCCAGAGAAGTCAGTGCTGACACACATGCACACGTTTGCACACAAATGTTCCATAAGTCTCCGTAGAGAAAGCAAAGATGTAAAGACAATCCTGGGATGAATGTCCATTCATCCTTAGAAACGGACACTAGAATCCCAGGTCCTGTTTGAAAACAACCAGAGCTATAAGTCACAACCTGAACCTCCATGTCTGACCATTTGTCCCTCTGTTATTTTCCAGGTTTGAATCTACCCCCGTTCCCTCTCCACCCAGGAAAGGACAGCCAGGGGGCCCTGTCGGCCAGAACCTCATCCTACTGGGGGGGTCGGTACATGACCCTCCAGAGGCCTGGCCAGGACCCCAGCGGCCTCAGCCTCCTGTCCCAGGGCCCCCCCAGCTTCCGAGGGGGTGGCAGGACACCCCTGCTGGTCACCCCCAGCATACTGGCCCTCCTACCCCCAGAGGTATTTTCTCATCTTCATATTAGATCTTTTAGATGTATATTTGGGTGTGCTTGCCGAACCGCAATATTTCATATATATTTATTATTATTTATTTTCCCACCCTAACTCGTCCTTCAGTTTTTGCACTACAAAGACAATGTTGGTGTTAAAAGGTTCGTCTTGGTCACGATTGCGTTGCTTGTATTGGATTTTACGTTCCGTTGCACGGTTTAGGTTTAATTTAAGTTGACCAAAAAGTCGTCACAAAAAAACGAATAACAATCTAGGATATCTGTTTGAAGAGGGTGTGTATATGTGCATTCAACTGAGCTTCAGATACAATGCAATGCTTCAAATGTATGCTTTTTAATCTATGCCATCTTCATAAATAATAAGTATGCATACTTATTTAAAATAGACAGAAATATAAATTTAACCCAAAAAACAGACCAATCTGCATCCGACGCAAGCACACCCTTGATTGTGCACTTATAGTACACTGTATCCCTGCTTTTCGAATCCCAATTTGCTTTCAAATGACACATGGCACAAATTACGTTGAACATAACTGTTGTGGGTTTCCCTTTGCCCTATCCCCCCCACCTCCCTCCATACATCCGACCTCCCTTTTGGCCCCCACTGCCTCGCTCTCCCCCAACCCTCCCCCACCTCCCCTCCCCACCTTCCTCCACCCCACCCTCCCCACCCCAACAGTTGTCCCTGGAGCTGCAGGGTCTGAAGGAGGCAGTGATGGGGTTTCCCCTGCTGCAGCGCAAGGTCAGGGAGTTCCTGGCTTGCACTCGCATCACCGAGCAGGAGAGACAGGCCCAGCGCAGCCTCACACTGCACCCCCTGGAGGCTCTGCACTGCAGGTACACCCAACACGACTCAGCACTGGGACACAGCAGAGGTCTAAAGGAGACCCACAGCCATCACATGATACATGTGGCTACAACTCTGCTGACACGTCTGATTCTTACCTAAAAAGCTTGTTGTTTAGACATTCACATTCATCCATCACTGCTCCGTGAAGTACCAAACCAGTTGGTCAAAATATTGATTGAAAGCTGAATGTGCAGTGGATCATGTTGTGTGTGTGTGTGTGTGTACAGGTACCTGCGTCTGTCTGAAAGTAACATCAGCACATTGCTAGAGCTGTGTAGAGAGAGCGGCATCCATGTTGACATGCACGCCCACATGAAGGACTCTGACATCGACATCACCAAACTGTTCACCAGCTCCCCTCCACCTGCCTCACCGTCTGACAGCACAGAGACCGTGACAAGCGTACACACACCTGTGACAGCTGCACCAAACCTCTGAGGCACACAAGCAAGATGGATCACAGATTTCTGCTCTCATTGGCTGTCTGATCTGTCAATAAAATACATAATCTAAAGTCTAAACCGAATTCCTGTGAACCCTACATTAATATCGAGTTTGGACCCAGTCTGAATGATTGACTTCCAGCCACTAGAGGGTGGTAGTGTAACAGCTATGCTCCGGTCCGACAACCAGCATGTCCTATGAGGCCTGAGCAACAGTATCCCACTGCTTTGTCTGATTGGTCATTATCTGATAACGTCGCATGTTTGGCTACAAGACACAGAAAATAAACAATATGCCAATGATCCCTGCTACAGCTTTGATGACAAAAGCAGGGACCATACCATATATATACACATTTTGGAATTAATACATCTTTATTAAATCAAACCGCTGCTAAAAACATGAAGGCAACCTAGCAGCAAGCATTAGCATTATACAAGGCTGAACTGTTGATAAAAAAAATAGAAAATTATAAAGCCAGACTAGGAACCAAAAGTGTAGCTGCTGGTACAAAACACACACAAAAAAAACAAATAACAATCTAGGAGATCTGTTTGAAGAGGGTGTATATCTGCATTCAACTGTCCTTCAGATACAATGCAATGATAGCCAGCTGTCAATATCCTGCAGGCTTTAAAGAATGTGTGTGTGTGTGTCTTTTTGGAAGGGAGTTCTACACGCAAAAAGACAGAGCGAGAGATAAGTACGCAGATACATTTGTCATGAAGCTTGCAGTTTTTTGCGGGTAACATTGCAATAGACATTTTATAGTGAGTCAGTAAAGTGCACGTTTTCTTTGGAGGCTAAAAATAATTTGATTACAGTAGTGTATACTAAGTGCTCTATAACGCTGTGTGAGTCACATGACCATGGAAGAGTCTGTTATTGAAGAGTCAATACCAGTGCTGTATTGCATGAGATAATTCAGTAATGTATATTATAAACTAATTGTTTGGTTGTTTCCATAGAACAATAAAGGCCAGCATGATCTCTAAATGCATCTTAGATACAAACCAGTCCAAGGGGTGATTGCTTTAGAGACACTGTGTGTGTGTGTGTGTGTGTATTGTGTGTGTTAGATGCTATCTCAGAAGCCACATGGTTGACCTACTGGAGAGCCCAACCTCCAGGTAACTCATACACAGGTTAACAGATGAAACAACCTGAAAAAACACTGGATGTGACAGTATGATGACGTCCTGAACAACAATTTCTTTTTTCTTTTTCTTCAACTTCATAAACACTAGAAGCTCAACACGTTGACAGTTGCCGTCCCTGGCTTGTGGGTGTGTTTCTAAAAGGCCACAGAGCCAGAAGGAGGTGAACAGAGGTGATGGGAAGAGCAGGAGTTTGTAGAAAGATGAATAGGCGTGTGAAGGCAGGTGTTTCATCTCTTCCTCTCTCCCTTGCCCGCCCCACCATGGGTGGGGTTCAATCCCCCCTCTGGACTAGTGGGGGGACTGGGACCATGTTTGGATGTCTGGTTCTGGATCATGGTCCTGGCCTACTGTCTGGGAAAGAGTCCAGGACTGTTGTCTGTGTCAGGGCTTGGGTTTGCTGCAAAAGTCAAGTCAGGTAAGGGTCAAAGGTCAAGGGTCAAGGTCAGTCGGTCCTCTTCATCCAGGCCAGGTCATCACTACGTGGTCTCTGGCCGGTCAGTGTCTCTATCACTCTCTCCATCCTCCTCCAGAACCCAACCTGGTCCAGAGGGTAGTTACACCACCCTGGAGGAGGGAGGGAGAGGTGGAGGGAGAGAAGGGAGAGAGAGAGAGATGGAGGGAGAGGTTGAAAGGAGGATGGAGGGAGGGAAAAATGTTGAAGTGAAGAAGGAGGGAGAAGGCAGTGAGAGGAAGGAAAAAAGAAAGCATGGACACCACCTTTAATTCACCCCCAAAATAGTTGGCATTACTTCGGTCTGGAACTGGAAAACTGAGTTTTTCCTTTGCATTTAAAAGATTCTACAGCTCATAGTTGTATATGCCATGGCAAATATGGGTGGATAATTAATGCTGAAATCAGCAGAGTTCATATTATATCCTCCTGACCCAGCAATTCATCCAAATAGAGAGTGGCTGGTAACTTTGAGATCATACTGTACATTGTGTTTATTCATTTAGTCTAATAAAGAGGACATCCTGGGCTTTCTAATGTCACAAATGTGAACCTCGGGAATAACCATGTCATTCTAGTTAATTAAGTCTTAGATGCATAACTATACCAAATAGGAAAATTATGCTGTGACCTTTCTTTCCCCTTAAAATATGTTTATAATTATTATGTTATGTAAAAAGTTAATATTTTACAAATATTTTCAGGTTGGACTACCTCTGCTCTGAAGCAGGATGTGTTTCCTTAATGAAACAAGTAAGATTCCACACCTGCCGATGGTGTTATTCCTGCAACCATTGTTATTTACTGAAACTTAAATTTCTGTACTTATACTACATATAGATACAGTGTGTACAGGTTGAATACATTCATAATGTATTCAACATGTAGATTTGATAAGAACACATCCTGTATATGCATATGGCAGTACATAGGCATGAATACATTACAATCGTGTGGATGTGTGTTTACAAACTGTGTGTGTGTGCGCGTGTGTAAAGGCAGTCTTTCGTCCCTGTGGTGACCCCGTCTCTGCAGGAGGAGAGCAAACCAGCACCGCTTGTTGGTTTGATTCTTCCTCTTTGTCCTACTCCCTCTCTTTCGTTCTCTCTCAGCTCTCTCTTTTCATTTGCTCTCTCTCTCCCTCTCTTCCTTCTCTTTCTCTTTTCTCCATCTCTCTCCCCATGCAGGCCTATTTGTTAGTACTGACAGCAGGTTAGCATTAAATATACATGGAGATTGTCAGCCACTGGCACACACAAAGGCAGGCGCAGAGCCCTTGGGAGCGAGGCAGGGAGGGTGAGGGAGGGTGAGGGAGGCAGGGAGGGTGGCGGGGGAGGCAGGGAGGGAGGGTGGCGGGGGAGGCAGGGAGGGAGGGTGGCGGGGGAGGCAGGGAGGGTTGGGGGAGGCAGGCAGGGAAGCAAGCAGAGAGGGAGGGTGATGCAGGCGGTAGGGAGGGTGGGGGAGCAGGGACGTGGCTGGGCTGCTCCCCTGTGGACACCCCTCCACCACCCACATCCACCCCCTCCACTGTACTCATCACCCCCCCCCCCCCTCCCCCCCATGGAAGTTAGGGACCAGGGAGACGAATGGGCGGGGGGGGGTCCTACACACATACTAAGACACACACACACACCCTGCCACCCCCCTCCACACACATCTGTCGTCCATAGGGGCACAGGGTGACGTACAAGCCTCAATTCTCCAGTGCTGTCTTTCTCTCTCTCTCTCTTTTTTTCTCTCTGTCTATCTCAGACGCACCCTGCATACTCAATTTGGATGTAGTACTGGGCTATAATGCCTGCACACACACAAACACACACATAAGCATAGACAAACAGACAGCTCATTCCGGCTAACTAGTGTTTATCTCTCCCATACACGGCAGACATTTTGTTCCTACTCTATTGTGGTGTTTCTTGTGTTTTAATGTCCAGTATCTCTATGAGATATGTAGAGAAATTGTCACAACAATTTCTTGCTAACAGTATTTTTCTGTAGTAATTTAGTAGTAAAATGATAGTTAATCTATAGTAACATAGTAGTAATACGGTAATATTTAGAAATGCGGTATCTACAGTACTAATACAATTAAATACTGTAGTATTTACTGCAGTAAAGCAGTATTAATACTGAAATATGTAACAGTAGTAATGCGGTATTTACCTGTAATGTAGTATCAATACAGTAGTATTTACTGTCGTAATGCAGTAGTAATAATGTAGTACTTATCTGTAGTAATGCAGTATTTACCTTCCTTCGTGCAGGAGTAATACTGTAGTATTTAAATGTTGTAATGCAGAATTAATCCTGCAGTATTTACCTGTAATAATGTAGTATTTACCTGTAGTAATACAGTAGAAATTATGTAGTATTTACTTGTTGCAATAGTGTAGCATTTTCTTTTTTGTAATACTGTAGTATTTATCTGTAGCATTGCAGTATTTACCTGTAGTAATGTATTATTTACCCTTAATAATGCAGTAGTCATTCTGTGGTATTTACCTGTAGTAAAGCAGTAGTCATTCTGTGGTATTTACCTGTAGTAATGCAGTAGTCATTCTGTGGTATTTACCTGTAGTAATGCAGTAGTCATTCTGTGGTATTTACCTGTAGTAATGCAGTAGTAGGTTTCGTGGGGCGAGACATGGTGTATGCGGTGGTGTTTCCGTGGCAACACCAGATGACAGTCCTGGAGCAGGGTGACCCATCGTGGCAGGCCAAAGTAGGAGTGGGACCACTTGTGGATCTGATTGGTCATGGTCAGGAACACGGCCAGTGCAAATACAAAACACTCCCACGGGTAGGTCTCTGCAAGGGCGTCTGTAATGGGGTGTGGGGGACGGGGGGCATTTGTGTGAATACAGACATTCAGCTGCACTCTTGACCTTGTGAAGGAACATGGTGATGGAACACGGTGTGTGTGAGAGGCAGGTCACTGAACGCTGAGGTAGAGTCTGGTTTCAAAGAGAAAGTAAATAGAACCCTGCAAGAGTATCTCCCCCCTTCCTCTCTCCGTCCCACTGTCCCTCTCTCCACTGCCCTGGTTGACCCTGAGAGAAGAGCAGACAGGTATAGATGTCACCCTGTCAGTCTAGTGTTGCCCTAAACAGACATCCCTCTTTCCTCTGCCTAATTACCTCACCCCCCCCCCCCCCCCTCCCCGCCCCCGCCCTCCACCGTTCTCGACTTCCTCCCTCTCTCAGCTCCCCTTGCTCCACCCGTCTTCCTCGCCTGTCCTCTCCTCTCTCCCTCACTCTGGTCGTGTCTCATGAACACACAGCGGCAGACAGGGTCACGACCTCCCAGCTGAACCTCTGCGACCTCACTGATTCCACTTCGTGACGAGGTGACCTACAGTACGCATGTTTCTGTGTGTGTGTGTGTGTACATGACTCACTACTAATACACACTCCTGTGTCACCATCCACTCTGTCACACGCGTTTACGGGATAAGAGCCTGCTAGGGTTGAGGGGAAGAGCTTGTGAGTCCTACCTGGCGGGTACGACAGGAACTTGTATGTCATGTGTGCCAGTGGAAGCACGGTAATGAGACAGTTGTCTCCGTTGGTCTCTATGAAGTCATGCCTGGTAATGGCTGTAGGGTCGATGTGGTGCTCTCTGAAAGGACGAATAAATGCCTGGAGAAAGACAGAGAGGGAGAAAGAGTAGGGGGGGATAGAGAGAGAGAGAGAGAGAGAGAGAGAGAGCAGAAGCAAGACAGAGAGAATAAGGGAAAGGGAGGGAGGGGAGAGAGAGAGAGAAAGCAAGGGAAGACAGAGAGAGGGAGGGGAAAAGAGAGAGTGGGGAAAAAGAGGGGGCGAGGGAAGAGAGAGAGGGAGGGGGAACAGAGATGGGGGGGAGAGAGAGTGAGAAAGGTAGTTAAGACAGGAATATCATTATGGTAATTTGATCATTAATATTCAGTGTAATCCAATCATGTTGAACACAAAGTATGGGGACAATTCCTGTCAGAGAGCGAGATCGAGAAAGACACACACACAATCTTGAAAGCCCTAATAACATTGATTCCAGTTCACTCAAGAGTAAAATATTTTTTAAGGGGTGGAAAAAAACACAGGTTTTTGTTTCAGGAACAGAATTTCAATGAAGCGACTGCTGCACACATCATGACCTATGTTTAGTCTCCAGATGGTTGGAGGCTGCTTCTGATCTGACACTTTTACATCTGTGGTCTATAGGTCCCACAGTAAAGAACAGATGAATTCATCCTGTCCCACAATGTATTTGTGTGTGTGTGTGCGTGTGTATAAGTGTGTGTGTGCTCTTCATCCTGCTCCACATTATGGCACAGAGAGATAACCCTGCAGAACCCCGCTCTATCCCACCCCTCCCTGCTGCCCCGCCCGCCACCCAAAGCCTCAGATCCGGCATCCTAATAAACCGGTGAACAGCGGTGCCTCGTCGCTCTGACGCCACCTGTGCTGCCCAGGCCCGGACACCCGCCGGCGGACATGCGGGCGCCACAAATGAACGGGCTCGCGGGGCGAGAGTGGCGAACACACAAAGAGAAAAACACACAATGAAGGTAATTTATTTTCTTCGGCGCCACGAAAACACAGGAGTGGTTTGGTGCGTATTACCATAGCGTGCCAGTGGCGGGAGGAGCAGTCATTATCTGGCATTGGAGGGCAGGACTCAATCACAGGTCTGTCTGAGGCAGCCTCTGCTGGAGAGGACGAAACTATCTGTTGATACGTCCACAATTATCTGGCCCTCTCCTCCCTCGCTCCCCACCTCGTTCTCTCGTCCCTGGTCCAGATGAAAGCGTAGCTAAGCTCCAGACGACACACAGAGACACCGTGCAGACTTCACTGCCTCACTGGCTCTAATCCCACACCGTTTAACGGAACGCCTCGCCCTGCTTGGTCTAAACCCGCCTCAACGCTAATCAGGACTCACATCTCCCATCGCCCTGGCAACACCGCCATCCGTGGCAACGATAGAGCGCACCCTTCTCCTCCTTTTCCACCTTCCCCTCTTTCTTCCTACTCCTCTATTCCACCTCCTACTCCTCCACATCTCCTCTTCCTCCCTCCCTCCTCCTCCCTCTCGACTAGGAGCTGGCTTAAGTCGTTCAATTAGACCTCTTTCTTCTGCCCTAATCACCATCATTAACCATTCTCCCTCTAGTCTGGGCCTCTGCTTGAATGTGCTGACGGAAAGAGAGAAGGGGGAGGGGGAGGGAGGGAGAAAGAGGGAGAGAGAAGGGGGGTGAGTCCGATAGATGATTAGAAAGAGGTGGAGAGCTAGAGAGAGAAAGAGAGAGAGCGAGAGAGAGGAGCTCTATCCTTCCATTTCAGTTAAGTGCTGGTCTTTAATCTAGCTGTAGAGGATGTTTAAGCGTCGCTCTCCTGGTGGCGAGGAGATTCCCTGTCTCTGTTTGAAGTGAGCGCGCTCCCAGGTGGCTGGTCCTAATTATCCCAGACAGAGCTAGGATCAAGCCCTGCCATGTCGGAGAGACTCAGACCCCTGCGTGGAGGGGCGGGAGACCCCTGCTCTGCGGGGCTCTGTGGCTGGGAAACAGACCTGGGATAAGGAAGGCTAGGGATGTGGGGCCCCTTGGCTGGACCTATGGGGGGTGGCTGGGTGTATAGAGTACATATATGTACACACGTGCATGTGTACACATGAGTGCGTGTGCGCGCTTGTGTATGGCTGCAACCCAGCTGCTTTCTGACATTTTATAGTCTCCTCTGTATAACGCTACTAAACTAGAATATTGCAGCTACAGGCACACATGATATCTGTGTTCATACACCGTTATGAATGACCAAAATACTGTTATTTGGAGTGAGTCTTTTACTCTATAGGCTGCCTTTATTGGCACAGTAGACCCACACATGCACAGACATACAAACGCACACCCACAAAGAATAGACAACTAGAGATGGGATGCACACTAAAACGTGACCGTTATTAGGAGGATGGAGTTCTGCTTTCCATAAAAAGCCCCAACAAGACTCCCAACATGCCCCCTGGCAACACAACCATACAATCATTAGCAGAAATACATACACACTCGCACATAAATTAATCACCACAAAAGATCCCATCAACCAATACTAGGACCAGCTGCTCTCTAATTGGGTAAGATGATGATGACCATTACTCTAATTGGAAGAAGGGGAGGTAGGTATGGGAGGGAATGAAGGTAGGCAGGCAGGGGTGACAAGGGAAGGAGAGTCAGTGGGGGAACATCATTGAGTGTCTGTGTGTGTGTGTGTGTGTGTGTGTGTGTGGGGCTGTTCTCCAGGACGACTGGATTACTCCAGCTCCTTGCAGCCCTTGGGGTGAGAGGGGATGAGGGGGGCAAGGAGGGTTACTTGGGGGTACAACCATGGCAGCCGGACATGAGGCTTGGAGGAGGGTGAAAGACTAAGATTTGAGCCAAGAAAAACGAGTCAGGGCTACCCAGACACAGGTTCCAATGGCCTGACTCACAATGGAAGACCTCAGTCAATAATGTAGGACCTCAGTCATTATCACAGTGTGGGAATATCACAGTTTAGCAGACCGGTATCTCACCTTGCCGAGGACAGGGATGTCCACAGAACCCCAGGTGTCTGCCCCCCAGTGGACCATCCCAGAGGCAAAGTCTGCCGTCACTATACCCAGAACTGGGGGAAAGATGGAGAGGAGAAAAGAGAAGGAAAGAGAGGAGAGCAGAAAAGGGGAGGTGAGGACGAGGGGAAAGGAGAGGAGATGAGAGAAAGAGAGGAGCAAACAGGTCAGGAAAGAACATCAAGTAAGAAAGAGGCAAAAAGCAGTTGGACACAAATGAGCTCAGGAAGAGCAGTAGGTAAAGACATTGTGAATTATATTTACAGAAAGTGTATGTGCATGTATGTGTGTGTGTGTGTGTGTATGTGTCTTACCAATGCCGATGAGGATCTTATAGATGTGCACGGTGGAAAAGTTGAAGAGAAGGAAGAAGAAGTTGATGAACAAGAGCGAGAGGCACATAACCACACTGACCCACTCCTGAAGTCTCTTACCTGTGGAACACACACACACACACATACATACACACACACACACACACACACACACACACACACACACACACACACACATACAGACAGGCATGCGTGCACACACACACACACACCCACACATGCATGCACGCCCACACGCAGACAAAGTCAGTTATACAGTAGAAATAGAATGGCTTCAACTGTAAGTCATACAGACATGAGACAAAGTTACAGTGCAATCATTTACAATGGAAATATGCTGGGAAAGAGCCACATGAGCAGATTTGGTGGAGCAGGATAGTGCTGATGAACCTTGACTACGTTGTTTCTTTCCCATTGGGAGACACAGTGAGGGGGAGGGATGGAGGTGTGGAGGGAGGGAGGGTGTCCTGTGATCTGGGGTGGATAATGAAGTGTCTGAGGTCTGTTAGGTCACAGGGTCAGCTATGTGTGTGTGTGTGTGTGTGTGTGTGTGTGTGTGTGTGTGTGTGTGTGTGTGTGTGAAATAGAGAAATCGAGAGAGAGTTTATGACGGTGTGTGTCCAGGGTAGAGTGTGTGTCCCGTCGCCTCCGGGTGTTAAGTGGTCATCAACCTGCATGAAGACAAGTGTATGCCGAACCCAGGGGTCGCGACCTCTGGGAGGCGGAGCCCAGCTGACAGAGCTCCAAATTCACAGGTCAGACACCTCACAGCAGAGAGGGGAGTGGGGGGTGAGGTGGCTGGCTGGGGGGTCTACAGGGTGAGCTGGGGAGAGATGGGGTGAGCGGAGGGGGGCTAAGACCACCTCACGACGGGCTCTGGTCCAGTGGCAAGGAGGAGATTAGACAGCTGCTGAATTATGCATCATGCTTGGGGACGTCATTAGCACACCCTGCTACTCTGCTCTGAAACTCTTTTGAGTTCTGTTCAGGAACTCTGCTCTGCTTTGGAACTGATGACAAAATACTAAAGCAGACCGGTCAAGCTCAATAAACAAGTAAAGCCCAGTAAACCAGTACTAGTCCGCAGTGGTATAGCGTAGGTATATTATACAATGCTATGGCAGAGTAGAGTATAGTGTGTATACCAGTTACACTGGGCTTATTGAACTGGCCTTGCACAGCATGTAGGAGGGTTAAGTAGAGCAGTACAGTATAGTTGTGTTGTCTCCGTGCTAAATATGACACCATTTCCTCCACTCAGTCAAAAGGCACAGGGGACAGACACACTGGAGAATCACAACACCAAAATTCTCTTCCCTCTCCCTCTCTCTCACACACACACACACAAACACACACACACACAATCCAGCCGGGGTTGAGCAGTGGGGCCGCTGTCAGGTGATCTGCGTCAGTCCTTGGATCCAGGGGATCCCTGGTGAGGACAGAATCTAGGCCAGGCCTCAACAGAGCCACCACTAGTACCTCTACAGACAACACTACAGACACCATTAGTACCTTTACAGACACAACTACAGACACGACTAGTACCACTACAGATACCACTACAGATATGACTAGTACCACTACAGGCACCACTACAGACACCATTAGTACCTCTACAGACAACACTACAGACACCATTAGTACCTCTACAGACACAACTACAGACACGACTAGTACCACTACAGACAACACTACAGACACCATTAGTACCTCTACAGACAACGTCAGTACATCTACAGACACCACTACAGACACCATTAGTACCTCTACAGACAACACTACAGACACCATTAGTACCTCTACAGACACGACTAGTACCACTACAGACAACACTACAGACACCATTAGTACCTCTAAAGACAACACTACAGACACCATTAGTACCTCTACAGACACAACTACAGACACCATTAGTACCTCTACAGACAACACTACAGACACCATTAGTACCTCTACAGACAACACTACAGACCACTACAGACACGACTAGTACCACTACAGACACCACTACAGCAATTCTGCCTATCTCTCAGTCTGCCGACCCATCTGTCTGCGTGTCTTGATGCCTGACTGTCCGCTGTGCCATCTCCCTGTGTTACATTGAGTCTGTATTCCTGTGTGTCTGTTTGTCTGTCTGTGTCTGGCCACAGCTCCAGAGTGGAGCGCTCATTAATACAGTCCTGACAACAACATGCTCAGTAGAAGAGCCTGGTCCATCGCTCAGAGCCACCCACTAGCCCTCCAGCCCCCGTCTGCCCGCCTCGCGCTGGCGAGGGGATTTAACCTGGGCGGGGCGCCGGGCCAGGAGAGGAGGGTGCTAATAGGCTGAAATTAATCAACGACGGCTGATTCGCCGTCGAGGGATGGAACCAAGCACCACAACAACACTGTGCGCATGCTAATGGCCTACTCTCCCTCCTTACATATCATCCCTTTCTATACCAGTCTCCTTTTTGAAAATCTTTTGTTTTCCGTCTCTACTTTCTTCATACAGACGTTATATTCACCATGAGGTCCTGAGTGTCTGACAGAAACCCTGCCTGAGTGTTGCTTCACAGACCAGTTAGTTATCTAAACCCCTCCCTCTTGAACTATCTTTCGGTCTCTCCCCCTCCTCTCTCCCTCCCTCCCTCTCTCTCCCTCTCTCTCTCTCTCTCTCTCTCTCTCTCTCTCTCTCTCAGTCTCTCTCTCAGTCTCTCTCTCTCTCTGCAGGACAAAGGGATCTGGTCTTCACTGCTTTCTGACTCCGTTGTCCTAAACCCTAGGGCCTTGCGATCTCAGAACTACACACATACACAGTGAAACGCACACAAATACGTGGGCGCGCATACACACGTACACACACACAATGAAAGGAGTCTTCACACCTCCTCCAGAGCAGAAAACAAAAACCAAGTCACACACCCAGAATGGCTGCTGTCACAGCAACAAAGGCTAGAGTCATCACTGCCAACATGCCAAGACTGCACCCTCCCTCTCTCCCTCCATATCTCTCTCCCTGCAATGTCTCTCTACCTCCATAACTCTTTCCCGCATATTCAAGCCTGTCCCTACAGCAGCAGAAACAAACATATACATATTGTTGTATACGGACCCTTAAACACTACACATCAAAGTAATGATACACGATAGAATTATACTTCTGATACTATAGGCGGCTTTATTCTTCCCTCCCTCCCTCCTTCGATCCATCTCTCTCTCTTTCTCTCCCTCCCTCCCTCCCTCTGTGTCCCCTGGTTGTGTCTCTCTAGGCCTGTCTTCAGATGGGACCCTCTGAAGGGGGGAGGGAGGGGGAGGAGGGTTTGCAAAACTGGGTCACATGCTAAGAGCAGGAGAGACAGAGGGAGCCAGAGAAAGACAGAGAGAGAGAGAGAGAGAGAGAGGAGAGAGAGAGAGAGAGAGAGATTGAGAGAGAGAGAGAGAGAGAGAGAGAGAGAGAGAGAGAGAGAGAGAGAGAGAGAGAGAGAGAGAGAGAGAGAGAGAGAGAGAGAGAGAGAGAGGTAGAATTCCCTGATCAGGACGATATGGATCAGTCACAGGCCTCGTTCCTTTCATCTGCTCTCAGTGGACGCCTCAACCTGGGACACACACAGACACACACAGACAAACAAACACACACAAAAGCAAGTTGTACATACATACACTGATCACACAACATTCACACCCCACACATAAAACACAGGCATACAGTCTATTCCACTCACTCACTCACTCACTCACTCACACACTCACACACACACTCACACACACACACACAGACAGCACACGTACATCCAGAGTAGGGTATTCTGACAAACTTCCTACAGTACATTACTCTACGGGACAGACCAGCAACAAAGAGCTGAATGAGAAATTCAATAACTGCATACCAACACAATGACACAAAAAAACTACCAATGAACACACACACATGTTTGACCCCCTGAGAAGCCCAGTAACTAGGCCTGGCTCCAAAGTTTTCCCTAGTGAAGAGACAGAGAAGAAAACGGGGATGGACAGACCATGGTGTGTGTTTGTGTGTGTGAGTGAGAGAGAGGGAGTGAGTGAGAAAAAGAGTGAGATAGAGAGAGATCGAGACAGTACAGAGATAGCGAGAGAGACAGAGAGAAGGGGAGAGAGAAGGGGAGAGATGACAGTGGTTGATGATGGGCTGCAGATGAGGGTTGGGGGTAGAAGACCCAGGAGATGGAGGAGTATACCACGGAGTACACACAGCACACACACACACACACGTGTGAGACACACACACAGCTCCATAACTGTGTGCTCATAAGCCCGTGGTGATGAGCTGGTCTACATTTACACACAGTGGATTGGAATAGTTACATTAAAATTAAAGCTATTCTATAAAGCAAACCGGATACACTGGGCTTTAAAATTCAAATGTCCCCAAAGCAGCTATCCGTTCTCAAGTCAGCTCCTCCCTGCCTAAGAGACACAGTGAGGTGAATATTCCTTTTAATAAGAGGTGTTAGAGAAGTTGGGTCGCCATGGCCTAGTCATAAGCCATGATGCAGACAAGACGGAGAGGGCTATCAAACATTAATAACAGGCCTGTCCTGATGTGTGTGTGTGACATTGAAAGAGCTTGTGTGTGTGTGTGTGACAGTGAGTGTGTGACCGGACGCGTGTGTGTATGAGACAGAGAATGAGCTTGTGTGAGTGTGACAGAGAGAGAGAGAACTTGGGTGTTTGTGTGTGTGCAGCCTAATGCAGTTAGGTGTCCTGTTGAGTGTATAATTGAGGAGCACAGCAGGGCAGTGGCAGGTAGCCTACTTTTTATCCTCTCTGGCTCTCTTCCTCTCTCTCTGCCCCCGCTTTCTCTCCGTGTCTCTACATCAGCCCCTCGATTTCTCTCTCTACTCTCCCTCTTGCTCTCTTTGCCCGCTCGAGTATCCTCCCCTCTCTCGTTTTGCCTTCTTTCTTTTAACTCTCTCCCCCCCCTTAAACCTCACTTGGCCTCTATAGCAGTGAGATTGTGCCCATGCAGGCGGTGCGCTGTTGAACACGTCCAGGTGTACAGCGGCACTTAAACACACACACACAACACCACAGTGGTTAACAAATGGAGCAACTCCTGATTTATGCATGTCTCCCTGTTCTGTTCTGTTCTGTTCTGCTGACTGTGTCGGCTGGCCCTCTTCTGTCCTGGGTCAGCCCAGGTCAGCTCCACAGCTCAGCCGAGCCGTGTCCAGCCCAGCACTCAGACGGGTCCTGACCCTGTGACCTGGTGACCCTAGGGTCAGCAGTCCAGAGCCAGCCCTCAACCCCGGGGTCAACCTGGCCAAGGGGAGAAGTATTTAGGAGGAGGGAATGATGAGGAGGAAATGAGGTGGAATGGAAGCGAGAATAGGACAGGGGGGAGGAGGAAAGGGAGAAAAGGGGGGTTTGTGGAAAGAGGCAGATGTGGATGATGTGATGAGGAGGAGATGATGGTGAGGAGCAAGTGGGGGTGAGGAACAAGTGGGGGTCAGATGGCTGAGCAGTGAGGGAGTCGGGCTAGTAATCTGAAGGTTGCCAGTTCGATTCCCAGACGTGCCAAAATGACGTTGTGTCCTTGGGCAAGGCACTTCACCCTACTTGCCTTGGGGGAATGTCCCTGTACTTACTGTAAGTCGCTCTGGATAGAGCGTCTGTTAAATGACTAAATGTAAATGACTAAATGTAAGTGGCGGGTGAGGGAGGAGGAGTGGCTCAGCTCTGGAAGAAGACTCAATAATGCCTCATCTGAGCTTGACAACAGAAGGAGAAAGTTCACCTCTACTGTCACAGAGAGAAGAGAGCAGGGCTGCTGTACTCCCTACAATACATAGGTATTAAATTAAGTTTTACTAAGTGCTCACAAAGAGATGACTGACCGAGACTGACTGACTGACTCACTGATTGCATATGAGTTGTTGGTAATCTGAATGACACCATATGCTGTTAAAAAAAAAGAAGATCAATGTAAAGTTTGAGATACATTAAAAATCCAAGAGCAGGTATTTGTGGTTATGAAGGGACTATCAGGCCATACCTGATAATATGAAAGGTCTTACTGAAACCCAACCTTCACTTCCTACAGCCCCTCTCTCTGAAGAGACATCTCCACTGTTGTTATGGTAGCGGAGGGAAGTTCAGGGTCTGTTGTGGAAAACATGATGTCCGAGTGCCTGTGATATTATTATTAGCCTTCATTTGCAAGTGTACACAAGTACAGTATGTATGAATGAGGATTATGTCTAGTTCTTTTCTTTTCCTCTCCTCGATTATCTACTGCACTTCCCATACACACTATTTGTATGGAGAAAAGTGTCTGTAAAGGACACATAAAATGTTAGAACAGCACAATCGCCTGTGCTTCTCTATCTCCCTGTGTGAAGCTTGAGGCACCACTATAGATATGAATGTTCATATCTGCATTAGTGATATCCTTAATTAAGTCTCGGCTACAAGCACACCCTGATAAGGAACTGGCCTACGTGAGCTTCGAATTGTAGTTGATGTGTGAGTGTGGGTGTGTGTGTGTGTGTCCAGTCACAAACCACACCTCAAGTATGTCTTAGTGGTAGCCGCTTGATGGGTGGGTCAGAAAGCAGAAGCTGAGGTATCATGAGATTACTATCACAGTCAAGATCACTTACAGCCATAGAAACTAGATGACTTGACATGTGAGCTCTCAACAGATATACAACTCATGTACTCACACTATCACACCCACACACAGTGGGTGCCTTTGTGACCAAGTTGGGGAGGTTGGTGACGAGGTGTCAGAGGAACAGAAAGTGTAGATCCTATTCCACTTCCTGTTAACCCTTGTGCTGCCTTCGGGTCACATGACCCAAAGGTTCATAACGAACCATCGTTGTGTTTACCCAATTTTACCCAATACAAAAATAAATAAAAATAAAACCTTTACAATTTTAACCTTTGCAATGTGGGGGGGTCTGAGACAGCCCAACGGTTAAAAGAAAATGCTTCACTTGTTTTTGTATGCGGTAAAGTTGACGCATTACGACGGTGGGTCACAATGACTGATGGGTCAGATATGACCCGAAGATAACACAAGGGTTAAAACTGGATTATGGGATGTAGAGAAGCAAGGAGTGGTCAGCCGAGCGTGACACCACAGACACACATACATATGGTCGAAACATACACACACACACATTCTCCATCTGTCCGTCTGTCCTGGAGTTGCAGTAATGAGCCCTAGCCTCTGTGTGTGTGTGTGTGTGTGTGTGTGTGTGTGAGCAGCATGCCCTGCGTGAAACATAAACACACTGAGTGACCAGGCAGATCGTTATCACTCCAATGCAGATCAGTTTCTAATGGAACTAGAAACACACTATAACTGAGCCCAACACTAAGCATAGCAGAGTAGGACAAACATGTCTTTCTCTTAATCTGTTCTATGATGCGATGAGTGTGTGTGTCTGGCTGCCTTCTCACCAGGCCAAAAGTAAGCATCCGTCATTAGGCCATGATGACATTCACATGGTCCAAGCAAAAAGTAGGCTTACAAGTCTCATTTTGAGCTACCCTAAGTATTCAAATTACCTCTGAACATCAGATTTGAACCGCACTGTAGGCTATTCAAAGATTATACTAGAAGGTTGTATAAACCGCCAGCAATGTGTACCTTTTCTTATGCATTGTTACTAAAAGACAATTAAGGTCACCACAGTGATTACAGGATCATCCTCCCGACCAGCCCTCCTTATTAACCACTACGGGCTACAATATACTATGGTGCTTGTCGTCAGGTCAGCAATGCCAGCAGGAAATAGGTGTTACATGATTGACTGAGCAATGTTTCTAAGGCTCACCGCCTCTTATCTATTCAAAACAGTCAATTCCCTAGCTCCTTATCTTACCGGGAGAATATAGCTTCGCGAGCTGCCGGGCCCCTGCGTGCTGCGGTCCCCACCGAGGCGCCGTGCTGCGGGCAGCCGCACCGTGCTCATTCCCGTTAGGATCCTCCTCTGCCATAGACCGGTGTCTGATCTGGGTCTCCGACAGCAATGCCGCCTCCATAGTGTCTTCCTTTTCACTCGGTTTAACTAAAATGCATAAATTATGTGTTTGATCAATAGGTGATTATTGGCTATTGGTAAGTAAATATTGTGTCGGTACCGAGTGATGCTGAAAGCTCACCGGAGCGACTTTTAGTACCACCCGGAACTAAAACACGGATGAACCGCTGCTGACATACAAACCTAAATACCCGATTCGAATGGGTTACGTGCTTTTATTTTCCTTGTAATGTCCAACAAACGCGCGTATTATTGAAATATGTCCAATTTCAAATGATAAAACTGTAAATTAGCCTTTTTTCTAAGTTTAATTAATTAGCCTATCTTAGTCAACTTTTCGCGTAGGCTAGCCTACTTGTCTTTCATACGGTGGCGATGCTGGTTCTAAAACTATATTATGTGGATAGCAAACAAACAAGGACTGGGAAAGTAGGCTATGTCAATGAATCAAAAACTTAACTTCTGTTACGAGCACTAAAGCACCGTTATAAATACCTGCCATTGGAACCAACGTCTGTCTGACAGTCTTACTCTAGTTCTCCGACTCCACCACTGCGGAACTTCAGCAGTAAAATATTGAGGATCCCTAAACTCTGTGTCGCGACCGTGATGTGATCTATGAGCTTGCGAGCTGCTGATGCGAGTCGAGCCATCGCCGGGTCATGTTGCAATTGACGTTCTCCTTGGCACCATTCCCAACAGCGCACAGCAAATTGAATGTCTGGACCTGTTGCTGTACTGTAAACTCAAAGAATAGCTTGTTGTGCAGCCATGAATATTATAAAAATGTATAAATTTCAATATCAATATACTTTCTTATTGAAATATTGATAGAATTTGTATCATTGGTTACATTTTCTACGCAACTTTAAACAGCCTATTAATGCAGGTCTATTATAGTTTCGTGGTTTATCTTGACAAACGTATAGCCTAGGGATGTATGTTATTACAGTATGAACCCCGTAACCTGTAAAGATGTTAACATGTTTACAAACAACATCAGGCTATACTTTGTCAACTATCTTATTGCACCAGTGACGGAACATGTTACGCCTCCTGTCTACTGCCCTCTCATGGCCTAATGAATCACCCACGTGATCAAAATGAATACGGATTTAGCCTACTAAATTGTGATGAAGCCATAGTTTATGGGCAATTGGATGCAGGCTATGTTCTGTTAATACCTATCTTACAATTTAGCAATTAACTGGTCAAGTTTTAGTTATGTTTTGGATTTGATGTGTAGGCTAGAGAAGAAACTCTGAAGTGAAAAACAAGTTGTGAGCTTTGCGGGCTGGAACGGGTGGCAGTGTGTTACACTTATCTAAAGATTACATGGGTATATTTGCCGTTCGTAGCTAAATGCAGTCATATGGCAAGTACACTCTCACCCGTAAACGCACAAGTTCAACGGCTCCCCTGGTGACGTGGTGTATCGATGCGTTCCGATGAGTGATTTCTGGGAACGGCACCGACCTTCTGTCCGCCAGAAGCCTCAGAACTCACGGCTGAACCAGCTGCTTTGAACACATGGATGCAATTAAAGCGGAGAACCGTATGGTAGTCAAACCAACAGTCTATTATCGTTAGAGTGTGCGCAATAAAGGCACATTCCGTCCAATTGTCCACACAAAGCACCGTAGCCTAAATGGTGTTCCTATAGAATGAATACAGTGAAAACATTAAAAAAACAGTGACTTAAGAATCTTAAGTTAAGATGTCATCATAGACCACCCCCCCCCCCCCCCCCCCCCCCCAAAAAAAACACAAAAATATTACCAGCACAGGTCGAAAACGGAAAACGTTCTGAAAGAAAAATGTGAGTGATTGCAGCTCATAGTTTAATGGTGGTGTAAGAGGATGATACATACAACTTTGAATGACAACTTTACCAGACATTGCACTGTACCGTTTCAGTTCCATTAAGAAAACACAGCACACGTAATCCCTTTATTTGTGTTTATTTGTTTTTTTGACTGTACTAGTTATTGCAATCTGGTTAATTCACATTTAAAAAGCAGACATCATTCAGCTGCACTGAAATTGATGATATTCATTTTTTACAATAACCGTCTGGCCAAAAGACTGGAAACCCCAATCAAAACCATCTTGTTTTTCTTACACTTTATTTTGTTTTATGTATTTTTATTGTAATTACAAAAAAGAAATATATATAACAATAATAATAATAAAAAGAAGGAAAAAAACTCAGAAATATTACGACTGGCAAACAATCACAACACAGCACAAGTACCTATTTACTGCAAGAAATAAATGGTACAAAAACCAAAAGAGAAAAAAATAAACATATGCAAAAATAGGAAATAAAAAGGATATTGGCACCAAGAAAGTTTGATACAGAAACAACCAATAACGAGGGCGAGTGAAGCTTATCTACAGACTAAACTCTGAGTGGGGATAGGGGTAATTTATTCTTTCCATCAATTTCCCTTTCCTTTGTTCAAAAACCCCCCAAAAATGCACAACCGGGAGAAAAGCAAAGGGACAATAAAAATACTGCACGTACAATACCTTTTTCTCTCCATCTCTTTCTTTTTCCTCTCTCTTTTTTTTTATAGCATATCCCATTAATATTCATTCCCCACTGCTCGTAATAGCCGCGCCTGGTGGCGGCATCGTTAGAGTTTTACATGTGACTAGCAAATGACACTTTGATTGGCTGTGATGTTGAAATGACGGTCCCCCTGCTGGTTCTGGGTCGGGGGGGCCGGGCTGAGCCGGGAGTCCTGCCGCGGCCCGTCTCACTGCGCGTGCTGGCTCAGTGTGTGGTTCTGCAAGGGAAAAGAGAGGGACACATGAGGGGAGAAATAATAAGCTACGTGCCCACACCTCCAGCCCCCACAGCCTCCCACCTTACCCCTCAATACCCTCCTATAGTCCTATCCACCTCTCCTCCATTTCCTCCATTGCTTTCCATCCATCCACCCACCCACCCACCCTTTCCTCCCTCTTTCCTCTATCCGAGCCAGTGCATTCGTCTCTCACCTGTACGTAACACACACAGACACACACACTCCCCCTGCATTAACACCAAATTGTACAATTCATCTTGCATAGACTGCGGGAAAAAACCCAAACATTCAATCATTTGCTTTGCATTCATCCTGATCTATTGCAACATGCAACAGCGATCTGTTTATTCAGATTCACGAGTCTCGCATTCCTTTTGATATTGACATGAATATTTGAAACCCTCCACGTCAATACCTTATGAGTATGGTAGCACTCCAGCACTGAACATAAATTCATAATAACCTCCAGAAACACCTTTATCAGAATCAGGCCCAGCCTCCCTAGCCGTCAGACAGGCAGTTCGCGCCTGATGAAGCCCATCCCAGCAAGCGGCTCAGAAGCTGCTCGGCCCCAGTGTACACTCAAGAGTTAAATCCCAATCAGAAGAGCAGATATGGGGGCCACAGAAGAGTGTTTGTCAGTGTGTGTAGCGTGTGGTTGCTTGCCATTGAATGTGAATATACAGTATGTATCATTAATGTGTGTGTGTGTGTGTGTGTGTGTGTGTGTGTGTGTGTTAGGAAGAGTTCTGGTAGGCTGCTTGGTTCCTCAGACTCGTCGTTTTCCCTGGACCATAAACCCTATTCCCTGTGAGTTTTCACCAATCATCCCCCTCTTCCCACCGAAAGCTGCTTTCCATGATTAATCTCTCTCTCCCTCTCTGATAGAGGGCCCAGTTGTTGTGTCTCCACTATGGAAACTGCAAAGGGGGGGGAAGTGAAATCTGAAGGATTAAACATGGTTTTCAGATGATAAATACTTATTTTTTTATTCTTCGCCTCTTATCTTGGTGCACATATTTAGCCTGAGCCTGGCTGGCACGGAGGGGTTGAGATGGTGCTGCAGAGGCTCTGGGGAAAATACTGGGCTGGGCCGGGCCGGGATGGACTGCTAGACTGGACTGGACTGGACCGGGCTGGGTATACACGTTGGTTATCTTGAGCTGAGCTTGACTAAACTGTGTTAAACTGTGCTGAGCCAGGCTGAGGGGAGAGCGGGAGGCTGGGCCCCATCAACTGATCCCAGCCACAGTCATCCTTCTTCTACTCCCTGTCCTTTTCTTCTTCCTTTCTTTTCCTCCTTCCCTCTCTTCTGTGCCCCTCCCCCAGTGTGTGTGTGTAAGCAGGAGTGCGCATGAAGGCCTCTCCAGTGAGGACCCATCTCTCTCAGGGAGCGAGTGACCCCATTATGAGAGAAAACCTCTCTCTCTCTCTCTCTCTCTCTCTCTCTCTCTCAGCAAGACACATGCAGTCCCACGCCTCTCCAGCAGAGAGCAGGCATGGCCCTCACTCAGATAGACTCAGGCCTCCACAGGAGGTGTGAGTTACCAAGCTGGGGGTGGGGGGAGAGGAGGGGGCAGACGGCTCAAACAGTGGACAGAACGCTGGAATACACCTTTAACATCACCTAGAGGCTCAACATGGCAGATGTGAACACATACACGCATGTGTTCAGTATGGATCTTGATGTTTCTTTCATGTGGATTTGGCCTTCATGTGTGAATGGGTTCATGAAACACTAACAGGGGGGAGAGAAAAAGAAAAAGGAGAGGGGGGAGAAAAACAAGAGACAAAGAAAGAAAGAGTGAGAGAGGGAGAGTGAGAGAGAGAGAGAGAGAGAGAGGAAGAGGACAAATAAAGAGGGAGGGAGAGAGATGGAGGAAAATAAAGAGAGAGGGGGGGGGGAAAGAAAGCAAGAGAACGCCAGAGAGAAGAGGGAGAAAGAGAGATACGATAAGGGAGGGAGAGAGACGTGTGCATGTCCTGTCCCAGGTTTCCAGGGTTGTGTGGCTGGTGTATTGATTTGCAGGAAGGGGGTGAGGAGGAGGGTGAGGCCGCTCTCCAGGGCCCCAGTGTTACACGGCACTGCAGTGGCCTCAGAGAAACAGCAGGAGAGAGGGATGAGGGGAAGGAAGGAACCTAAACTACACTACTGCACATTCCACAGGATGGAATCGCGTGTACCCCACACACACACACAAACAAACAAACAAACAAACAGAGTAGATTCCTGCTGAAGTATTGATTTGGTGTATAAATGAAAGGGGGTACGTACTAATTAGTTAATAGGTATAAACACACACACACACATTCAAGTACAGCCACGCGCGCAGACAGAGGTCCAGAGCGCGCGACCGGTCTCAGTTAGCTCTCTTCATCCGAGCCTCGCCAGGGACGCGGTATTGATCACACCGCGGGCGATCGATTCAGCGAATAGTGTGTGTCTCTGAATCTGATAATGACTCTCTGTGTGACATCAGCTCCACGCCGCTGTAATTGATATATTCTACTGGACAGGGAGGAGTGGAGGAGAGGGGAGAAAATGAGGAGAAGAGGAAGGGTAGGAAGGGAAGGGGACGAGAGGAGACCCCTGTGTCTCTACTTTATAGGCTTCAAATGATACTCTACCTGTCAGCTACTGTATCAACAAAGCCAAAGACAACAACGACAAACCACTTTCAGTAAACTTCTACGATGGGAAGTGGTCACGTGTCGAAAGCAGGAGGGGGGAGGGTAGCAGTATGTTGGACAGAACATCCCCCCCTCAGTCGTGGGAGGGAGGGTGTGAGTAAGGCAGAACAGCCCCTCCCAGCTCAGTCAATATCTCCGCTGTCATTGTTTTCCTAAACTGGTTATAAAAGAGAGGCTAAACCTTGCCGAGCCGGGGCCTCTGGGGAAATATGGCCCCGTCGCATTACTAATGCAGGGACTGAGAGACCTGCTTCCTGCTGCATACTCTGGGGGAGGGGGTGTAGCACAAGAGGTGGGGAGAGGGGGGTGGTCGAGGGGTGAAGCAGGGGGGGGGGACACGGAGATAAAAGAAAATCAAATCTACGATTCTACCGACACAGGCTCTTCTGTGAACATGCAACTTATGTTTGTGTGTGTGTGTGTGTGTGTACCTGGGCCTGTCTGCCATCATGTCACTTTCAATCAGGCATCTGTGTGGCCGCCTCAGGGCCCTGGCTCGCTAGCGGCTCTGTGTCGCCCCCTAGGGAGCAGCCAGGGGTGGTGAAACTCACACATGACAGCCTGGCCTTCGCAAACACACAAATAATGTACATACATATGCAAGCATGAATGTATAGGCTAGGTACTTCTGAATTCTCTAGGACTCCACTGCCACTAGTACTACTACCGCACACACAGACAGGTTCTGAGGTGATGTAACGGTCTCTGGTGGATCCTGATAAAACGGCCAAGTCTCTAAAAGACACAGGAAGAGGAAACACTGGGCTTAGAATGAGACGCATGCGTTGTAAGTGTGTGCGTGAGAGAGAGAGCGAGCAAGCGGGAGGAAGGGAGTATGCCAGAGAGTGTGTGCGTGTGCATGCCTAAGCGTACTGTATCTTCCTGTGTGTGTGTGTGTGTGAGTGTGTGTGTGTGAGTGTGTGTGAGTCAGGGGGACTGGAGAGCCTCCAATCTCGAGGCTCCAGCCCTGTCCCGTTGTCCCTCTCTGCTCCGTTTTTAACACAAAATGAAAAATCACCTTTGCCGCCTGGTGCACTTTAGAGCAGTGTTGTATTTATAGCGTGGGCTTGACAGTCTTCCAAGGGCCGGAGACTAACAGATGGGCTGTCTTAAACCTTCATATGCTCCTGCTCCTCACCGCCCAGAGACAGGAAACTCACTTGGGAGCTTGCTACAAATAAACGCCCCCCCCCACCCCCCCCCTCCTCCCGCCCCGTATTCCCTCTTTCCTCCCTCCCTCCATTACGCTACGGTGTGTGCCCGCTCTTCAGCCATGTCCTGTTTGGCCACTCCTCCCCCACCGACACGCACCTCTCTCCTCCGCCTCACCCGGACCCCTCCCGCCCCCGCGCCCGAGGGAACATCCCCTCTCCTGCTGCTGGTTCTTCGGGAGAGCCAAGCCAACGTACACACACCCCACACGCGCACACGCACAACCTCCATTAGCAAAAATATACAGCCGTCTTTACTTTGGTTCACCCTGGTTTTCTTTGAGAACAATCCAGTCCACTGTTAGTCCCTATAACCTCTGGGCACACCCTTCCCTTCAGTCAGTAGACAGACATCACACACGTGCACTGGGAACGACTGGGACAGCTAGATCTCTACATGTAGGCCCACATTATACACTTAAATGGATCTCTCCCTCTCCACATCTCTCTGGATTACACACACACACACACACACACACACACACACACACACACACACACACACACACACTCGGGGCCCCTAACCCAGCAGTCAGGTCCATGTAGGCTCTGTGGGCCACAGAGAAGCGTAAGCACCAGATGAGCTCTAAGGCCCCAGAAGGCCTGGGCCATGGGTGACGGAGTACAGAGAGAGAATGCACACGCACACACACACACACACACACGCCCTCTCCCCCCTCCTCCACCCCTCAAAACACACACATGCACGCACACGCACCCATCGCGTTTCGTTTGCTCACCAGAGCACGCTCCCCTTTCCGTGTCACTGTCATATAACGCACACCCTACCCCTGGGCTCCCCCCTGGGAGACCGCTTATTTGATTACGGTGCTGCGAAAGAAATGGTGTGCTCTCCCCCAAACTGAAATGCTGACACTGACAGAGGAGAACACACCAGGCGAGGGGAGGGGAGGGGGGAGGGGGAGGGGGGGGGGGAGGGGTGCTGGGCAACGTGGGGTTGACATAAAAACTAGGGTTGAGGATACGGGTCTGTGTGGTTAGAGACTATACAAGGTCATGACCAATGAGCTGGATATATAAAGCGTATGTGGATGGTGAGATGGACACATGTCAGGGTGTACTTCGTGAGAAGGTGTGAGAGAGTGTGTCACTTGTGGGGGGTGTGTGAGGATATGTGATACGTGAGGGGGAGTTTCTGTCCGGGAGCGTGCCTTGCGTGTGAGAGAGAGTGTGTGTGTGTGTGTGTGGAGTGTGATGTTGCAGTCTCCTCCAGTACCGTCAGAAGACTGTGATTTATGGAGTGTGTTTGTGTCTGACTCCAGCTGCTGAACGCACCACTGCAGGATAGAGAAGACCCTGACTGGGATCCACACACACACACACACACACACACACACACACACACACACACACACACACACACAGACACACACGCCCGGGGGGTTCTTTCAGAGGGGACTAGAGACAGAGCGAAACAAGAAAGAGATATTTGGATCCATGTGTTGTAACACATGAGCTGCAGTGATTATGCATGGGTTGATGTCCTGTACCTTTCGCTCAGCCACCATAGTCGATGTCATACTTCACTGTCAGTGGCACTGTGTGTGTGTCGGTGTGTGTGTGTGTGTGGGGGGGGGGGGGGGGGAGAGAGTGCACGTATGTGTTTGTTTGAGTGTGTGTGTGTGTGCGCAAGTTGTTTTGGCACAGGAGACGGAACGCTGTGCCACGCAGTGCCAGTGCTGTTCCATGACAACTCTTCCCTGTTAACCTGTCATGTCTGACTAGAGAGCAGGCTATGTGCAGAGGACACACACACACACATCAGGACAGGTTCCAATAGGGAGATCCCTCCTCTCTACCCTCACCATCTTCCCTCTGTCACCGTTTCTCTCTTTCCCCCTCTATCCTTCTCACCCACTCTCTTTCTCGCCCTATCTCTCTCTCTCTCCCTCCCCACTCCCTCTCTTCCCCCCACGATCTCTACCCCTCCCTCTATTTCTCGTTTTCCCCATCCTGCTCGCTCGCTCCCTCTCTCTCTCTCTCTCTCTCTCTCTCTCTCTCTCTCTCGCTCTCACCCTCGCTTTCTCAATCAGTTCCTCTCTGCGTCTGTCTACCTCAGAATTCCAATAATGGAATGTAACAAACGAATAAAGAGAGGGGATGGAGTGAGTGAATAACAGAGATAGAAGAGTAGATTCTATCCCCAACGGATCCCTCCTCTCTTCCTCTGCCCTGCGTCTCTCTCCCTCCTCCATGCTGGCCCCCAAATTATTCAATTTATCCCAGACACCTCATCTCTCCCTGGGCTGAAGATCTGCACAACACACCCTCTCTCCTCCTCCTCTCCCTCTCTGTGTCTCACTTTCCTCTCTCATCCTCCTCTTTATCCACCTCTAAAATCCCTCCTCTTCGTCCTCCCTCTTCCCCCCTCTCTCCATCTCTCTCGTACACACACACACACACACACACACACACACACACACACACACACACACACACACACACGCACACACCATAGTCAGACAGTCAGGCAGAATGCAGAGTGTCTTATATTTCTCAGAAGATTAGCTTACCCCACGTCGAGTATTTTTCATTTGAATTCTCTGCACCTAAATTTGTCCCGAGTTTATTTCACAGTGCAGACGGAGAATGAAAACAAGACAACATAAACAGGTAAACAACTTAAACACTTCCTGAGGGGCTTTCATCGTTCAGGCGTCAGAGAGAGGACAGGGGCCGCCCTGAAAGACCGGGATGAGTACACATCTCTCTATCCAGGCATCCATCTCTCTATCTACATATGGAGAGAGAAAGCGTAGTGGTGTACCTCAAGGACAACCTGGCCAGCATTACTCAGATTAACCTAGTCTTACGCAAACCAATACAACCCAGTCTAACTTAATCTTACCCAGACTAACCAAGGCCCTTTTAACCCAAACTAACTCCAACCAATATAGCCAAACCCAGGCTAACCCAACCTTTCTCAAGCAGATGTTTGTGGTGCAGTCCCCGATTATCTCCCTCTGTCTCCCTGACTCAACCCACCTATCACAAGCCAGCCAGGGGCTCAGGGTATGTGTGTGTGTGTGAGAGTGAGAGACCGTGTGTGCATGTGTGTGTGTGTGTGTGTGTAAGGTCTGCAGAGAGCCCCCCTAGGTCCCCATTCTAATAACATAGAGGCAGTGTGTGATCAGCAGGGCAGCAGAGGAGCCAGTCAGAGACAGCCTCTGGGGCAACAACATCACTTCCTGTACAGTGTGGCTCTCACCAGCTCTGACACACACTCTACTCCCTGCACACCTAGACAGAAAGGCAGGCAGACACACACACACATTCACAGGAACAAGCAAGCATACAGACACAAGAAGGGGAACACATTAACACTGGTAGACACTCAAGTACGCCACGCACACATACAATTGACAAATCAGTCACACACTGCGTTGCTATTGCACTCATTTACTTAAATGCAACCTAAAACTAGAGCCTCGCAAGATACATATACAGACACTCCCATCGCTCAATGCATGGGTTAACGTTCATGTCCATACAGACAGACAGCTCAGAACAAACAGCATATCAATAAGCTCTCAAGTGAACTCCCATGACTGGCTGCAATGAGACTACACCAGTTATGCTCTGTCTATCACTATTGAGTAGCTAAGTCTTCTATACGTATATAAACACAAAGTAACTCTGTCTATCACGAGAGTATCTCTGTCTGTCAATATAGAGTAGCTGTGAATATCACTACAGAGTAGCTCTGTATATCACTAGAGTAGCTGTGTAGTATATCACTAGAGTATCTGTGTACATCACTACATAGTAGCTCTGTATATCACTAGAGTAGCTGTGTATATCACTACAGAGTAGCTCTGTATATCACTAGAGTAGCTGTGTATATCACTACAGAGTAGCTCTGTATATCACTAGAGTAGCTGTGTATATCACTACAGAGTAGCTCTGTATATCACTAGAGTAGCTGTGTATATCACTACAGAGTAGCTCTGTATATCACTAGAGTAGCTGTGTAGTATATCACTAGAGTAGCTGTGTATATCACTAGAGTAGCTGTGTATATCACTAGAGTAGCTGTGTATATCACTACAGAGTAGCTCTGTATATCACTAGAGTAGCTCTGTATATCACTAGAGTAGCTGTGTATATCACTACAGAGTAGCTCTGTATATCACTAGAGTAGCTGTATATATCACTACAGAGTAGCTCTGTATATCACTAGAGTAGCTCAGGGAAAAGACAGCAAACACACCTACAAAACTCAACACAGCCAGGATGCAGAGAGAAAGTGAAAGTCAACAAATCAACAAATGACAGGACCCCCCTCCACCCTCCCCCCCCCCCCTCCATCCTCCTACCCAAGCCAAACTACTGACTATGGTTAAATATTTACCAGCGCTAAAGGAAGCGGTGTACACACATGCCCACGCTGCTCTAGGTGGGTGGAGAGCAAGAGCGCCCCCTGGGGGCAGGGCCGAACCTGCACAGTGTACAGATCAGCCCCGCTGTCAGCCAATGACAGGCCCCCGCCAAGCGGTGAGGAAGGCTGAGGTGGGGGAGAGAGAGGGTAGAGGAGGATACCTGGGGAGAGTAGCAACAACAGAGAGCGAGAGAAAGAGAAAACAGGCTAGTGTGCGTGTGTGTGTGTGTGTGTGGGTGTGTGTGTGTGAGTCTCTGTGAAGTTTGGAGTGAAGGGGCCCGGCTCCAACAGGCAGCAGGGTCTAGCAGTGCTGATCAGGGGCGAAGCATCACTTATTCACCAGCTTACGTCTGCACTATTTATATGGCACTGGGGAGAGGCACATAGGAGAGAGGGAGAGGAGAGAGCAGGAGAGGGGCTAAAATATGCATGGGGGCTAGTACTTCTGGGACTAGGAGAGAGAGAGAAGGAGAGAGAGAGAGACAGAGAGAGGGAGAGTGGGAGAGAGAGGAGAGAGAAAGAGAGAGAAGGAAAGAAAAGCTCAAGAAAGTGAGTGATGGTTGGGTGGCCATAGAGGAAAGGAAATGATGCAGGGACAAGCCCAAGGCCCTCTGGGTAGGTGGAGGACTAACAAAGGGTTGGTGGTCTGAACACACACACAGGGTTGGTGGTCTGGTAAGGCCCTTTGAGGGCTAAGGGGGGCATAGCCTCTCCACACCAGCCAACTCGTGTGGTCCATCCATCCTCAGCTCATTAACACACACAAACACATACACACAAACAAAAAAGATCTAGCCTCGACGCCAACGTTAACCTCCACAACCAGGCCTCTCCGTCTCCCCCACTCAAACCACTCCATCTCCCCCACTTAGAGCAGCTCCTCCTGGGGCCGGGGCCGGGATGGGGCTGGGTGGTGTGGAAGTGGAAGGGGAGGTACACACACATGGACCAGGGCCAGAGGATTGGAGGATGGATATTCACCAGAACAAGCTGACAGAGTAGCTAGGGAGTAGTGTGTGTGTGTGTGTGTGTGTGTGTGTGTGTGTGTGTGTGTCTTAATCAGCTTAGTGATCGAGTGAGTGGTCAGAGCAAGACAAGTGACCATCCTTTTTTCTTGATGGTGTGACCAGGTCAGTGCAGGGAGAGAGGGAGGGCCAAGATGGAGGGAGAAGAGGAGAGTGTGGAGGTGGAGAAGAGGTGTGTGCGGTGTGTGTGTGTGTGTGTGGGTGGGCGGGCGGGCGGGCGGGCGGCAAGGCCTGGGGGGCAGACGGACAGTGACCGACAGGGTCCATCGATCCCCCTGCTGCTAAATGGACTGACCAGCCATATGCCCACCGCCTCTAGCCCTACATCACTGTCACACAGGGCATTGGTGTGTGTGTGTGTGTGGTGTGTGTGTGTGTGTGGGGGGGGGGGGGATCTAGGTCACAGTTTCAAAATTAAGCCATACCTATAATTTGGCCATTAGGCTCCCTCCCTGTCTCCCTCCCTCCTGTCCCCCATTCCTCCCACCGTCAGTCCCTCAGACCCTTTATACCACCTGGAGTAGTGAACGGAAGGAGGGATGGAGGGAGAAGGGGGGAAGGTAAAAAGGACGGCGAGCGAGCAGGCGGGGTGGACCAAGTAGAAGGGGGAGGGGCGTTAGGGAAGAAGATGGGTTCCTATTGGAGGGAATGAAGTCAGATAGGATAGGGATGGGAGGCTGTTGGTGGCCTTAGGAAGCCCACACACGAGCTCCAGAGCCAAGCTGGTGTCTAGCCTGTGGCCCACCACGGCTCAGGATGATGGATCCTCCCAGGGCAGGGCAACGCTGACCCCAGCTGCCATCTAGACCAACCCATGGGTGAGTGATCGACACCTGGGCCCGGCCTGGGTCTGGACTGGACCAACTCATGGGTGAGTGATACAGGGCCGGACGTTCCTCTATCTGTCTGGACCCTAACGACCCGGCAGAGCCAGAACCCCACCAGGACAGCATGGAGAGATGGAGAAATATGAAGAGAACCAACTCTCCGTCGCCCTTCGGTGTTTATGGAAACTTTCTCCTTGGTTAAGGAGCAATGAACATGCTTAGGGTAGACGTGAACCGATCAATCAATTTATGATCGATTGAACAAACGGATTGGTTCATTCATTCCATGTATCTAGTCAATTCCTTCATCCATCCATCCATGTTGAGTCTTTGGTCTGTGTCTTACCTGCAGCTCTGTCTGAAAGAAGAACTTCTGGGGACACTGGGAGCAGTCGTAGATCTTGTCTTCCTGTCCGTGCACCGCAAAGATGTGCTGCTGAAGCTTATTGGCCTGGACAAACACTGGGGGAGGGACAAAAGGAGAAGAGGTGAGGTGATTGGTTGACAAGACGAAGGCTGATAACAGGAACAGGAAAAGCTCACACACCACCCCCCACCCCCACCCCCACACACTCAGACACACACACACACAGGGGCTTTGTTCAAGTCCAGCGCCTGGAGACACACACAAGCTACCCTGAGACAACAACTTCAACAGTGTCAGTTCCAATGAAGAGGAGAGAAGAGGATCCGTCTCAAGCAAAGCATTCAAAGACAATGGGAGTGATGAGAGGAGAGATGGTAGAGAGGGAGTGATGAGAGGAGAGATGGGAGAGAGGGAGTGATGAGAGGAGAGATGGGAGAGAGGGAGTGAGAGACAGCAGGCAGACAAAAAGATCCCCAAAAGACCTTGTGATATTTATCAATAAATTATCTTCCACTGCTCAGTTTTTTTTTTATACTTCTGTCCCTGTGTTTCCCCCCCCCCCCCGTCTCTTTCTCTTTTTTGTTTCAGTAAACTAAAGTTTGCTGTGTGGAGAGGATGAATTATTTAGCCTCCCCTAAGGAGCAGCACCCCTCTAACTAATTCATAAGCCACGCAGGAATAGAGTTAAACTTTAAAAGAGGCCCGTGCACCTGTGGGGGAAGGCAGAACACAACCAAACAAAACTACTGAGAGTTGGAGTGAGACAGGGAGGGATGGGGGATAGGTGCGGTCGGAGCTTTAATAAAACTGTTAATACACGGGGAAAGGCCAACCGACAGGCGGACAGATAGTCAGGTAAGCAAGCAGATAAGACAGGTAGGTAGAAAAGACGGGCAGATAGACAGGCAGATAGAGGCAGATAGACAGGCAGATAGACAGGCAGATAGACAAACAGTCAGACAAACAGTCTGGAAAGATAGACAGCAGACAGACAGGCAGGTAAGAAGACAGATAGATAGGCAGACAGACATGCAGGTAAGAAGGCAGACAGACAGGCAGGCAGGCAGGCAGGGAAGAAGGCAGACAGACAGACAGGAAGGCAGATAGAGGCAGATAGACAGGCAAATAGACAGGCAGATAGACAAACAGTCAGACAAACAGTCAGGAAAGCAGTCAGATAGACAACAGACAGACAGGCAGGTAAGAAGGCAGATAGATAGGCAGACAGACAGGTAAGAAGGCAGACAGGCAGACAGACAGGCAGGCAGGGAAGAAGGCAGACAGACAGACAGACAGGAAGGCAGGCAGGCAGGCATAAAGACACACAGACAAACAGGTGCCTACTGTGCATAAAGTAACCATGCATCATGCATGAACATGGATGTCGATCGAGATACAAGATGGAGGACCAACAGACAGGGCAAGAGAACAGGAGCAGATGAAAGAAGCCCTGCCTCAATGGTGTGTCTGTGCTGCTGTCTGGCTCCCAGGGGGCCCCGGGCTCCAATGTGACTTTGAGACCACCGCCTGGTGGGCCCAGGCTGCTTAGCTCCTGACACACGTCCGCTCAGAGACGCCCTGAACCTGGCAACCGCAGAGAAGACGGGCTGAACCTGGCAACCGCACAGGATTAGCTGACCCGAGTCTTAAAGCCGCTTTTTATTCTCTGACCTTCTCTGGCCCTCGGATCTTAGAGGACACTACTGTCTCACACCCTACAGTACAAAAGGGTGTGCTTGTGGTGTGCATGTGTGTGTGTGTGTGTGTGTGTGGGGGGGGTGTTTTTGTTGTGTTTTTGTGTGTGTGTGTGTGTGTGTGTGTGTGTGTGTATAAAGCTAGGCCTTGTTTATGAATGACTGGGGGTGACTGCCTGACCAATAGAATGCAGACTGCATTATGGGTAAATCAAGTCTGATTATCTTGCTCATCAACACAGCAGGACTCTAAGAGGAGCTGAATAATCTGCCCGACACACACACCCACCCACACACTCAGGCACATGCAGGCACAACAGACACACACACCCACCCACACACTCAGGCACATGCAGGCACAACAGACATACACACACACACACACACACACACACACACTCAGGCACATGCAGGCACAACAGACATACACACACACACACACACACTCCGCCGCCAGGGAGTGTCTTCGCTAGGACTGTCAAGGCAAGGGTGCTTGTCATAATATTTGTATGATCAAAATAAATACTATGGCTATTTATGTGTGCATGTGTGTGGCACATTTGTGTGAGCATATTTTACATCTGTATGTGTGTGTGTGGGTGTGTGTGTCCTTCCAGCTCTTACCTGTGAAGCAGACAGGGCACTTGAAGGTGCCGCCCATGCCCTCGAAGCTGTGCTCGATCAGGTGACAGAGCAGCTTGGCGGGAGAGTCAAACATCTGGTTACACAGCTTGCACTCGTGATTGATGCCTTCCTCTGCAAATAGGAGAACACAGGATATGACACGCAGGGTCAGAGATGGAGGCGGGACAGATGTAGGCCATATAAAACACACACTGGTACAGTATAGAGAGTACAAACAAATAAAACACCAACACACACAGGTTGCATTTTGGACCTTAACAGAATGTGTTATTGTCTGACGTAAAGAGCTTAGGAGGTCAAGTGACTGTGTGGGAGGGTAAGTGATGAATTAACCTCCTCTGAGTTTCAAGGCAGGTGTGTGTATACAGCCAGGTAGGGAATGTGCTACAGTCGAATCTCCCACTTATTCTTTTGCTTTGGCCAAGCCAAAATTACACTAAAAAGGCACTACACAACATACCTGGCAAACCCCTGAAACTGGCACTATACCACAAACATGGCAACGCCCCAAATATGGTCAATCTGACACAGGGCTTACCTTCTATCACCTACTCCTTACTCCCTCTCTATCTGCTTTCCACCTCTCCCTCCCCCTCTCTCCCTCTACATCTCCCTCTCTCTCTCCATCTCTCCCTCTTTCCCCCTCTCTCCCTCCCTCTCCCCCTCTCCCTCTCTCTCTCCCTCCCTCCCTCTCTCTCTCCCTCCCTCTCCATCTCTCCCTCTCCCTGTCTCTCCCTCTCTCCCTCTCTCTCTCCATCTCTCTCCATCTCTCTCTCTCCATCAATCTCTCTCTCCCTCAATCCCTCTCTCCCTCAATCCCTCTCTCTCTCCCTCTCTCTCTCACCCTCTCTCACCCTCTCTCACCCTCTCTCACCCTCTCTCTGTTTTGGCCAGAGTGACCGCTCCCTCCTCCCCCCCCCCCGCCCCCCTCATCCCTGCGCGGCTCCCCTCCCGGCCGGTAATTGCCTGCCTCCCCCCCAGTGGTCTGGGCTATCTGCCCTTCCCTGCCCTCCCCTGTCCTCCCCCTCCTCCTCCCCCTGCTCTATTTTAAGCCGGTGTAAATGACATCACAGCCCCCCTTGCCGGTGAGACAGATGAAAGGTGGGCGTCCTGGCTGGGCGTCGCCGCTCCGGTCTTATCTGCCTCACGCCACACAGGACTGAACCCCGCCCTCCCCCCTGCCTCCCCCGGCCCTCCCCATGTGCCCCCATGCCATCAGATTGGCGCCGCTGCTCCCCAATCCCGGACCCTCGCTGTGCCCAGTATACCAGCGGACAACTCTTCCCCGTCCCTGCCTTGCTTCTGTCCTCGCCCACCCCCGCTGTCCTGCCTCCCCCCCCCCTCCTCACAGCCTCCTCACCCCCAGGAGTCCTGCTGCTCAGCCGCAGGGGCACGCAGGGTTAATAAAGTCTTCAATCAAACATACATGACACACCCTGCCCCCCCCCCACCTCCCTCAGTCTCCCCCCCACCTAAACCACCTCCACTGATTCCAATCTCCCCTCTGTCTCAAAGGCCTGCTGAAGGGTGTTATAATCCCCGGATGAATGGCTGGGGGAGCGGGGGGAAGGGGAAGGGGGAAGGGGAGTTAAGGTGCCACAGGGGCTTGTAGGTATCGACTGGTCTACTGCTTTGGTCAGACACCCACCAAACCCCCCCCCCCCCCCCCCCCCCCCCCCCTCTCCACTATCCTCAAAGAGCGCCAGGTCAGGCAAGGAGTAGCCATGTCCTGTCCCACACAGAGGTAAACGTGGATCACAATGTTCCGTGTTCTGTGTAGAGTCCAGAGTCAGTGAGAGAGAAAAACAGACAGAGACCGAGAGAGAGAAAGAGAAAGAGAGAGAGAATGAATGAATGAAAAAAAAGAAAAAGCGTGAAAGAAAGAAAAAATATATAGTACCGAACGTGAAAAAGGAAAGTGAAAGTGAAAAAACAGAACCCGGATATAATTGGGCTGTCCAACACAAGGGCATTTAGCAAGAGGCCCAGAGAAAGTGTGCGTGTGTGTGTGTGTGTGTCAGGCCCCCTATACAACTGATGTCTTTACTGTGACAAACTCAGTTGTTTTGATCCGCGAGTAGGGAACATTCTCTGTCTCTCTGCCCTCCCCCTCAGAGCATTGTGTGTGTATGTGTGTGTGAGAGAGAGTGAAAGAGAGGGAGAGAGAGGGATAGAGGGAGAGAGAGAGAGAGAGAGAGAGAGAGAGAGAGAGAGAGAGAGTGAGAGGGACAGAGTGAGTGAGTGAGACCCATGGTGAGATGACAGGACTGTGGAGCGTCCTGCCGCTAGGCTTTGTCTCACAGAGAGTATTTGATCTGTGAGGCCGCCACACAACCTCAGCACAGCTACCCTGGGAGGCCTGGGTTGGGGTGGGGGGAGGAGGCCTGGGGAGGCCAGGGGTGAAGGTGAGGCTGAGGAGTTTCAATAAAACACAGCACAAAGTCAATAAGAACTAACTAATGTGCAATCCTCAAAGTTAGTAATTCAGTGAATTCAAACATGCCCTCCTCTAATCCATGACTATGGACTATGAGTCTACACTATGGTGGAGCAGGTATATAGAGAGGGTGTAGCAGACCAGTCTAGACTATGGTGGAGCAGGTATATAGAGAGGGTGTAGCAGACCAGTCTAGACTATGGTGGAGCAGGTTTATAGAGAGGGTGTAGCAGACCAGTCTAGACTATGGTGGAGCAGGTTTATAGAGAGGGTGTAGCAGACCAATCTAGACTATGGTGGAGCAGGTTTATAGAAAGGGTGTAGCAGACCAGTCTAGACTATGGTGGAGCTGGTTAATAGAAAGGGTGTAGCAGACCAGTCTAGACTATGGTGGAGCAGGTATATAGAGAAGGTGTAGCAGACCAGTCTAGACTATGGTGGAGCAGGTTTATAGAAAGGGTGTAGCAGACCGGTCTAGACTATGGTGGAGAAGGTTTATAGAGAGGGTGGAGCAGACCAGTCTAGACGATGGTGGAGCAGGTTACAGTCTAGACTGGTGGAGCAGGTTTATAGAGGGTGGAGCAGGTTTATCGAGAGGGTGGAGCAGGTTTATAAAGAGGGTGGAGCAGACCAGTATAGACGGTGGTGAAGCAGGTTACAGTCTAGACTATGGTGGAGCAGACCAGTCTAGACGATGGTGGAGCAGGTTACAGTCTAGACTATGGTGGAGCAGGTATATAGAGAGGGTGGAGCAGACCAGTCTAGACTGGTGGAGTCATTAGTGAAGCAGCAGGAGGAGGTTAAATAGCTAGCATGCTCCTCATCCTTCAAACACTCCACTCACTAATCTAGCTACTGATCTGGGCCACACGCAGACACAAGCACGCATAGACGCACACATGAATAAACGCACACACAGACCCACCCCAACCACCCCCACACACAGACTCAAGAGATGTTTTTTTTTTTTTTAAGAACCATCAGTTTGATGTGACTTTATAGGATTAGCACTAGAGATTGACAGAGAGAGGGAGAGGGCGAGAGAGAGACAGAAACAAACACGTATGCCTTGACTGAGAAGGAGAGAGGCCCGCTCACCTCCTAAGGTATGCAGTGTCTTAATTGAGAAACAGCATGGCTCTGCCACACACATGCGCGCGCGCACACACAGAATTCCTAATGAGAAACGGTCTGGTCCGGACACAGAAGGGAGACAGAGAGAGAAAGAGAGAAGGAACGGAGGAGAGGAGAAAAAGGGGGAATGGAGTGACAGACCAAAGATTAGAAAAAGAATGACGGGCAAAAGGAGATAATGAAACGAGGGGGAGAGAGGACTGTACCTGGACAGAAGGAAGGAGGGAATCATGTGTAGCCTGATGCAGCCGATAGAACGGGGGGGGGGGGGGGAACTGTGAAGTGAAGGAGTGCAGCCGTGTAGTGAGGTGCAAAGAACATTGTTTATGTATTATTATGGTTCTATCTTTCCACCAACTGAATCCAACAACGGTGCAGCAGACAGGCTGGCTGTTACCGCGGCTACAGCCTCTGCCTCGGTTGCTGCTTAGCCAATCTGCTTCCAGCTAATTGACCAGGGGAGGGAGCCAGGTGGCGCCCTGGCTCTCAGCCCCTCCCCCGGGACTGTGCCGTCTACACAGACCCCTCCCCCCCGACCCCCCCCTTTCTCCCCCCCTAACCCTCCCCCGTCCACCCTCCTACCCACAACCCCCTGCAGCGTGAGCTGGCACACAAATGAGCTTTCTTGGTTGGGAGTTGGGGGGTCCCCAGGGCCCTGGCCCCCACACTCCCCTCTCCCTCCTCCTCCCTCCCTTCGTTCCCCTCTTCCTCACCTCCGTCTCCCCCCCCCCCCCCTTGCCCCACGCCCTGCAGCCCACGGGCCGGCCGGGCGATTGATGGCAGGGACTGGAGGGAGAGGCATCAGGGGAGGGGAGGAGGGGGAGGGGAGGGTAGGAGGAGGCGAAAGGGGGTGGAGGTGCCAGAGCTCCTCTTGGGGGCTAGCTCAAGGTGTGTTGCCATGGAAACACAGAGGGAGAGATCGAGGCATGCTGAGCTTGACCCATGGTGGTGGTGGAGGGGGTGGGGCGGCCAAGTGGGCCAGAATGCACACACACACACACATCCTGCTGCAGCGCCAGAGGGGTCCCGAGAGCTCTCCACCTTTACTCCTCCTTCTCTCACACACACACACACACACAGAATGGTGCAATCCCAAGAGCTCCTAACACCCACACACATACTGACTCTTACTCGCCTTCACTCAATCTCCCCCACTCACAAATGGTCCAGCTTGCACAACACACACATGCACATTGTACACACACAGAAACATGCACAGACACTCTCTCTCTCTCCCTTTCCTTCACTTTGACCATCCCTGTCAGAGCCATTTGCTATTATATCATCTGTTTAGTTACTCTTTGCCACTGACCCTTTTTCTCTCTCCACCTCTCTCTTTCTTCCTCCTTCTTCTCTAAATCCATGATGCTCCCCCTCTCCCTCTCCCTCTCCCTACCTACTTCCTTCCGTCACTCTCTTGGCCAGGTCCCTGGTTCACACGTTTCCTATTATCTGCAGTAAATATTTCCGGAGCTCATCTCTCTCTCTCTCTCTCTCTCCCTCTCCATCCTGCACTCCAAGCCCCACTCCTGTCTCTGTCTCTCTCCCTCCCCCTCCCTCTCCCTCTCCCTCCGGCTCTCTCTCTCTTTCTCTCTCTTTCTCTCGTCTCTCTCCCTCTCTCCGCCAGTACCGGTGGCGGCCCGCTCCAGCTCCAGATATTTTGGCAGGCGGGCCGAGGACGGCATATGGTGCTGACCAGCTTGGATTCTCCTATCAGATTACATAACAGTAGGATGCTGGAGCAATCCATCCCATAGATACCGACCTTCATGCAAACAAATACACAAACACGCTCTCCTTCCAAAACATACACACACCACTCTCCAGTCCCCGTTCTCCATCTCTCCTACTCAGTCAGTACATCACCTTCTCTCTCTCTCCCCCACTCTCTCTCCACCTCTCTCTCTCCCCCTCTCTCTCTGTCTCATGGGCTACAGAGGTAGTGTGGAACAGGAGCCAGACAGAGAGAGCAGGCACACATCCGGGGCCCTGGTACTGGGAGGTCAGTTCCTCTGGTCCTAGCTGTTCACACCTCACAACAGTAACCTTGTGTTCTCCTCAGCTCCCAGAGCTGCACATCCTGATTGGATGTGATGACTCCGCAGCCGATAGACTCAGTCTCCCACTTTGACCTTAGGGCGCCATGACCTCTGGGAAGTGATTTCTTCATCTCTAAGCCAGTGTCTGTCCCTCCGAGGGTCTTCCTACTCTTAAGAAGTATGTACGAGTAAGAGTTCTTCTGACTCTTCCTCACCCCCCTCCCAACAACAACAAGGATCTCCTCAAGGACTCTGTCAGTCTTTGTGAATCTATATGTGTCTCTCTCTGTCTCTCTCTGTCTCTCTCTCTCTCACTCTCTCTCTCTCTCACTCTCTCTCTCTCCATCACATCACCTGCCCAACCTTAACCAATCACAGCTCAACACTACTCAACAACACGCTGGCTGTACAATCAAGAAGTAGCAGGAGGGCCCACCACCCTAGCCCTGCTGTCCAGTCAGGCCTCTCTTTCTCCTAGGGGCCAATTCTCCTTTTTCCATATCTCTCTTTCCACCCCTCTCCCTCTCTATCTCAAACCCACACACACAGGGGCACACTGAGACCCAGGCATACAGGCCGCCCCCCAGCCTGTCCTGCCTCATTCCTGCTAGAGAATAATGAGCTGAACAAGGCCTGCATGTGTGCTGTCCTCATCTCACACCTAACCTCCGCCACTCACTGAAGACAGGGCCTCTGGAGCTATCCTGGACAAACACACACACACTCAGGCACACACACACTCAGGCACACACACACATAGACGCGCGTACACACACAGCAAAGATATGCACAAATACAAGCAGAAGCACACACACACAAGATAATGACACCCAGCTGACAGACATTAGCTTGTATGTCAAAAGACACAATTAGATGTGCTTATAGATATTTACTAGGGACATCAACAATTATTAAGAGCTTTGTTAG
>NC_090053.1:6837471-6849314 GCF_038355195.1 Osmerus mordax
GGGTTCCACGCAGGGTGATCAGCTGCAGACCAGAGATCACCCAGGACTTCACTGTGTGTGTGTGTGTGTGGTGTGTGTGTGTGTGTGTGTGCTTGTATGTATCAAAACGTGTCTCTACCCATGCCACACTGTGTGTGACTGTGTGTCTATGTGTGTAGTCAGCGTAATTTGCTATATTTAACCAAGCCAAACTAAACACTGAGTCTCAACAGTTATGGTTTGTGTGTCTGCACAAAGTGTTTATGCAGGGTGGGTGTGTGTGAGTGTGTGGCCCCATTGGCTCAGCCAGGTCCACTGGTTCTGTGATGGTGCCTTAACCTCACAACTGCCCCCACCTTCCTCCCCTCCCACACACACACACACACACACACACACACACTGACCCACCCCCAGGACACACAGCTCCTGCCAGGGCCTGACAGGCTGCAGGGAGGCAGGGGGGCTGGGGGGGGGGGGAGGGAAGGAGGGCTGGGGGGCGGTAGGGGGTAGGGGGAGGCTGGGGGTCAGCTGGGCTTGGCCACAGGGGGGAAGGGGGGGGGCAGCAGGGAGAGGAGGGGTCCTCTCAGTTGGAGCCCAACCTTGGCGGGTCGCGGGGCAGTGGAGCGGAGCGGGCAGAGAATGTTCTCCATTTGATCTGCAGGTTTTTTCCAAGCGCTCCTCAGGGAGCCCCTGCTCCACATTCCTCCTCCTGTTGAGACTCTCCCTAGACTCTTCCCACACAGAGGCACACACACACACACCCCAACATAGAGACACAACCACACACACACACTTTCAATATCTATCTGCCATCTGACGCCACACAAATCCATGTTCCATTAAAAACAACCACACACCACCAGCTAATACTGTCCCTGTCTGTGTTTGAACAAGGTAGGAGTCGGAGGTGTGCCGGGTTCCATGGGGTCTAGATCCCTGTCCATGACTGTCAGCCATGTTGGAATACAGTGGCTCAAAACTACAGTCAGAGCAGAGGCATGCTGGGAAGTGTAGGCGCTGAGCAGTGGAATGTAGCATGGTCCCCAGAGATCCCTGTGGCAGAGGGGGAGCCGGGGGGGCGTGAGAGGAAAAAGGAGAAAGGATGAAAGAGGGTGGAGGGGTGAGAGAGACGAGCACATAGGACTGCCACATGATGTTGGGGGGGGGGGGGGGGGGGGTTCTGGGCAGGCTGAAGGCTAGTGTGGGTAGTCAGAGTTTCAGTTGAGAGGCTGGGAGTTTGGAGGCAAGGGGGTTGGAGGCTGGCAAGGGGGCACGGAGCAGGCGATAGGGGGTCCTCCGGCTTGCCGGCCTGACCAAACAAAGGTCCAGCCAACCGTCAGCTACCCTACACAGCTGCAGTCCGTCCGTCCCCCGTCCCCCCCCCACAGCCCCAGAGCCCAGCAAGGGTTACGGAGCGGACAGCCCCTCCCTGAGGCTGGTCCCAGGTCAGAATACAGCTGCTGCCATGATGGCACTGAGACCAGACCTGACACTGGATCTGAAACTACACCACAGTGTTCTTGGATTTGTACTTTTATAGTCTGTACAGTCACACACACAAACACTCTCTTCTCTCAGGGGATATGGCAGGATTTCAACCCGAGGTGAAGCAGTCATGGAGGCTTACGACTGATCTGGAGTAACAGAAATTATATGGTATTGTTCTAGGGCTTGGTTCCAGCCCTAACACTCTCCCACATAAACACATAAAGGCTTGAACACACACACACACACACACACATGTGGACACACACACGTATACACACATACACGTACAAACACACACACACCGCTGTTCCACCCAGACCCATATGTGCTCAGAGTAATGTGTCATTAATAGAGCCACTTTCCAGATCTGCTGCTCCTGGAGAGCCTCAATTACCTGGTGTGTCTCTAGCACCTGGGCCCTAGCACCCCTGGTTAGAGGACCAGGGTCTGGTCTACTGCTAGGCTTTAGCTCGTGGGTGAGTACAGGTTTCGGGTTTCTCAGAGTGGGAGATGCTACGACTCTGACCGGCAGACAGACCCGTGCATGTCTCCGTGTCCAATCTTAACAAGATGGCCGCTGTTATTTGTTATTCCCTGACGAGTCACTAAGCAGTAACACACACACACACACACACACTTTCTCTCACACAAAACAAGATTTGCACGCACACGTTACAGCGCTCTTACCCAAATGCACACACACACACACGTCACTCTGTGTGTGTGTGTGTACTCCCAGTGGAGCTGTATATGGAGGCAGCATCCTGCATCACTGTCCCCCACCAGACCTGGCTCTCTGAGGAAGCCAGACAACTTAAAAGGATTCGTCAGAGCTTGTTTTTTAATTTACCCTTCTTTTCAATAATCATCATAAAGCTGCAGTCCAGGGGGGGCGAGGGGCGAAGCTTGGGATTATTCTGCAATCTCCAACCCTCCCTCCCCAGGGAAGACTTTTTTTTTTTGTACATTCCATATCTTTCTTTTTAAATCATTCTTTTTTTTCCTTTTCTTTTGTCTCCGTCTTTCTCTCTCTCTCTCTCCCTCTCTTTCCATTGACAACATGTAGCTGTCCCGGGTCTCCGAGCACCAATCACAAGCCACTGTGAAAAGTAGCGTGTGTGTGCGTGTGTGTGTGTGTGTGTGGGGGGGGGGGGGGCGGGGTCGCTTTTTCCGGTTGTCGATAAGGAGAACAGTGGTTCTGACAGGTGGAAAACACCTCCGCAGGGCTGCTCTCAGCCTTCATTACACAGGCCACTACAACACTAATCTGTAAAGTGTGCGTGCGTGTCCTGGCGACTTCAAACACGCGAGTCTCGGGAGTCAAAGTGACTTGAGCCGGCGAACACATGGACTATGTTGGTAGACCAAACCTACAGTACAGCCCGTTAGTACCACTGTAACCCACCGAGACACAGAAGTACACACACACACACACACACACACACAGATAATGTATGTACATCCAGCTCCTACAGCTCCCCTGTGAGAGTCACTCTGAGGACACAGGGAGAGAGGACTCAGGGAACTAGCAAACCTAGAATGATGTCATACTTATGTCGCACTGGATCGCACAGAACTGTGGAAAACAACATCAATACACAGACACATCTCGTCCCCAAACTCGATGTTTAAGATGCCTTTAAGGAGGCTTTTCGGAAGTTCTTTATCTAGATGTCTGGGTGTGAATAGGTATTTTAGTGTGTGTCATACCTGCAGGGCAGTGGTTGGTGCGATGCTCGGTTAGTTCAGCCAGACATTCAAAGTCCTGCTGGCAGTTTGTCACAGGTGAATATTGACTCGTCGTCAAGGTCGTCGTCGCCCATGCGGTCGTCATGGCTGGTGACACTGTGATCGCCATCCTCAAAGCCCATCCCATGGCGCTCTTTAGACTCTGCCTCCTTGTCAGGGACATCTGTTGAAAGACACACAAAGCACACAGGTGAGTTAGTACGGTCCTAGTCATAAGCACCCCTCACCAGAGACTGACCAGTTATTTCAAACCTCATTTTCAAACCAACTCTGTGACACACGGTTGTGTTGTGTGTGTGTCTGTGTGTGTGTGTGGGTGGAGAGAGAGCGTTTGGTGCCAGCCTGTGTGCCCGCACTGCCACTGGTGGCACGCGGAGCGGAGCAGAGGAAGAATGGGCTGGCCCAATCCTCCATCCACTATTGTGGCTCCATTTTCACACCTTATTATCACATTTAACGCTCGCTCCAAAAGGACTGCACTGGAGTCTGAGGGAGGGAGGGGGGGAATAGACAGGGGGGAGAGAGAGGGGACTTGAGGGCAGAGGTGGGATGGAGGGAGAGAGTGGAGGAGGCAGGAAGAAAGGAGTGGGAGGGGGGGGGGGGAAGAGGAAGGCAAGGGAGCGAGGGAGCAAGGTGTGCTGTCTGGGCCCCCTTCAGGCTTCACATCCTGTGCAATCAGGGCAAAGCAGTAGGAGGCAGAGCCAATCAGAGCAGACGGGGAGGAGGCTGACCAATCATAGCGAGGGAGGGTCTCTGCTCCCCATACACACAGCTCTCATTAGCTGTGCATTAGGCTGCTGCCCACTTGCCCGCTGTCCACTACCTGTAACCCAACTCTGGGAGCTCGTAACAGAGGTGGGCTGATTACTACCCCTGAGGCCAGATGACGTCTGGAAGACTTCGATAAGCGTAGTCATCTATAGTGTAGCCTGGGTTACGGTGGTTTGCTAGCATGCTGTTAGGATGAAGGGTTGCCGGGAGAGGAAGCCACTGTGGAGAAATGAGACACAGCCCCAAAGCAGAAGACCAGGAGGAGAGAGAGAGAGAGAGGACCAGGAGGAGAGAGAGAGAGAGAGGACCAGGAGGAGAGAGAGAGAGAGAGAGGACCAGGAGGAGAGAGAGAGAGAGAGAGGACCAGGAGGAGAGAGAGAGAGAGAGAGAGAGAGGACCAGGAGGAGAGAGAGAGAGAGAGAGAGAGGACCAGGAGGAGAGAGAGAGAGAGAGAGGGACCAGGAGGAGAGAGAGAGAGAGAGAGAGAGAGAGAGAGAGAGAGAGAGAGAGAGAGAGAGAGAGAGAGAGAGAGAGAGAGAGAGAGAGAGAGAGAGAGAGAGAGAGAGAGAGAGAGAGAGAGAGAGAGAGAGAACATGCTCAGGGAGAGGTGTGGAGGGATGGGGGGACTGAGGGATGGAGGTGTTTAGGGGGACAGGAGGGGGAGGAAGAAGGAGGAGGAGGAGGGGGAAGTGAGGGGGGGGGGTGGCCATCTGTCCAGTGGTGAGAGCACCGTCTGGACAGGGAGGAGAGTGGCCCCTAACTGACGCTACACACACACACACACACCTCTAACCATACTCATGGGGCTGTATGTTTCCAAGCAGAATTCCAATGTATGCACTGGTAAACAGGATAGACTAAGCTTTAACTGAAAGACACAGTGGCAGTATAAACACACTAGGATACAGACAGAACGACCGACAAGACAGGCAAGACAGGCAAGACAGGCAAGACAGACAAGACAGACAAGACAGACAAGACAGACAAGACAGGCAAGACAGGCAAGACAGGCAAGACAGGCAAGACAGACAAGACAGGCAAGACAGGCAAGACAGATATTGTGATGAGCAGTAGGAACAGCATCTCCTCATCAGTCTAGATGCACATCAAAAGTGCCTTGCATCTCTTTAGCATTCCTATAGCATACCATACATGCATGGATGCACGCACGCACACACACACACACACACACACACACACACACACACACACACACACACACACACACACACACACACACACACCTAGGTGCCCTCATGCCAGAGGTACAGGCACTGCCAACAATCCAGAGCATGCCAGCACAACCTGCTACCATGACAACGAGGGAGGAGTCAAACGAGACCTTGCTCTGCCCCTCTCCACCTTTCTTTCTCTTCCCCACGCCCACCGTTTGGCCCCCCACCTCTCTCCACCCCTCCACTCTCCTTTATTATCGATCTCCCCACCGACTTCTCTATTTGTTTTTAGCCATTTTCTCACTTTACCTTTCTCCAACCCTGCAGTCATACCAAACCTCTCCATATTTACCCTTCTAACAACCCTCTCTCTCTCCCCTCTCCATCTCCCTGCTCCTCCATCCTCCACTCCACAGGGCTCGGGTAGATGGATGCTCCTCTGCAGGAGGACGAGAGGATGAGGGGATGAGAGGGGCTGGCACAGTCGGGATGGCGCTCGGTAGCGTGGGGTGGGGGGGGCTCCCTGTCACCACCAGACCCCCTACCCTAGTCCCAGCCCCCCACTTCCCTACCTACATACACTCACTCAACACAAAGACACACACACACACGACTCATTTACTCAACTCACACACACACACACACACACACTCAAGCAGTAAGCGTTTCCAATCTCAGAGGGCGGGGGGGGTCTCAGGAGGGGGTCTAGGGCACTCTTCATTTAGAGGCCGCTGGCTGGCTGGCTGGCTGAGAATGGCAGGGAGCAGGCACCACCATTAGGCCTTCCTTGATGGATTTTTCTGCCAGCCAGCCAGGCTGCCTGGTTGCCTGCCTGTTACAGAGGGAGATTAATAAACTGCACTCAAACTAGCTACCCACCTACTAAGGCTTCACACACACACACTCAACTAACTGGAGACAGGCTGCGGATGCGGGGGTGATGTGGAGGAGGGCAGGTGGGCTCGTATGGGGGGGGCCAGGGTAGACCAGGGAGAGAGAAGGGGGCAGGGGCAGCGGGGGAGAACCAGGCAGGGAGGAGGGGAGGGGAAGGGAAGGGAGCAGGTGCTGGAATGTGTCTCTCAGGGAGGGTAGGCCTGATTTGAGAACATTTGTTTTCATGAGGATGGTGACTACAAACACGGCCAGATGTAAACAAAGAGAATCCGGTTCCCTTACTACTGGTTCATACCAGGTTCATACCACTGGCACTATACACACACACACACACACACAGAACTGTCACAGAAAGGCAGCATACAGTAGAGACACGGAAGGTCCGAAGCCTAACCGTCATGATGCAAAGACATAAATTAAGCGGAATCGTTCTTCACCTTAGACCCACACACATGCAGAAATACACTGGGAACACACCCGCACACACAGCGAGTGTGTGGGGCAGTAAAGTGTGCTGAGGTCATTACTAATAAGGCTCAGTAGAGTCGTTGGAGACTGGTCGGGTGTTTTCTGACATAATTCAAGGTGAGGGGAGGAAGCAGAAATGAAATGAGGGCTTACGCTGGAAGTGGTGTCCAAGGAGACTAATGATTTCTAAAGGGCCATTCAGACCAACAAGGTCTCTTTATGTACCGAGACGCATTCTTTCAGCCCGAATTAGTGTGTATGCGCTTGTGTGCGGGTGTGTTTGTAAATATATCTAAAACATCTACAAAGATGGTGCGTGTGTTTGTGTGTGTGTGTTCAGGTACCTTTTAAGAGACTATATTTCTCACCCAGGCCTATTTTCCAACTATGTATAGAGGTACAGACAGCTACTCAGTCATGAGCTGTGCAACATTAGCGCAAATGAGGAAAGCACTCTGCCTGGGTGCGAGCAAACAAAAGGGTCAGCCCTGAAACTGTCGTCGTTTCATTCCCACCGAACCGACGCGCGTTTCCCTTTCTGTAAATGCAGCCGTGTCTGACCCCGATAGCTCCCTGAGCCTCGCAGCCGTCTCCCTCCATCACCCTCTCCCATCCTCCTCCTTTCTCGCCTATCCCTTTTTCTTGCACACGCATTTATTTTGTTTAGCATTCCTGCCTGGTTCTTCGCGCACTGCGGCCCCCCCAGACACCAGACACTACCTTGGGGGAAAGGCACGGAGGTGGGAGAAAGTAGGGGGTGCATGTGGCAGGCCCCTGAAGCTAACACACACACACACTCAGTTCTCCCAGTGCCAGCTGGAGCTGTGCCCCTCCTCCCCCCCCCCCCCCCTTACACACACTCACTTTCAGAGAACCATTATCTCTGAGTCACAGACTGTCCCCATGCCAGGAGTGCAACACACACGTTTTATACAAATACAAACACACTCATATAAATACACACACACACACGCACACACGCGCACACACCAGTGACTCAAATAAGTCGTGCCCTACAAAGACGCACACACAAATACACTCGTACACACTTAAATACAAACACGTCGATGAACATACAAGCAAATGCCTGCATAGACACATTTTACAAACATATTCGACTTCATTTATATTGAAAAGGACATGCACGTGGTATGATCAGCTTGTGCACTCTAAATAAAACGTCAATTAGGTATGATGTTTTTCTTTCTGTGGTCAATGTCCAAGACTCAACTGGCAAAAGCAAACATGCCTGTACCTGTAAACATCCCTGTGTGCATGTGTGTGTTGTGGGACATCTGCATTATTATGTGTGTGTAAATGTCTCTCTTTGTATGCGTGTGTGTGTGTGTTTTTCTCTCACTGTCTGTGTTCGCATGTGTGTTTATCCGTGTGTGGGGTAATTAGAAAAAGAGAAGTGAATTAACAGAGTCCACAGAGCTGCCGTGTTGATGGAGCGAGCCACGCCTAGCTGGGACACGCTAATTAGCGCTCGTTAGCCAGATATGTGTGTTTTCTCTCCTGTTCGAACGTGACCGAGATCTGGGAGGTAATTAGAGACGAGGGGGGGGGGGGGGGGGATCATGGACACCGCCAGGCATGAAGCAGAGAGACCAAAGAGAGGGAGACATCGAAGTGGGAGAGACTAAGATAGAAAGTGGGAGAAGATGAGAGAGATACCAGAGAGAGAGAGGGTGAGAGGACCAGTCTCTCTGACCATGCTAGATGATAAGGGGACGGGGGGTTTCTGAGAACAGGTCAATAATATGTAGTGCAGAGTATGAAGGACAACCTCTGGTCTTAATTCAGCCTACAGGCTTCCGGGCTCCGGGGCCCGGGCTCCGGGGCCCGGGCTCCGGGGCCCAGGCTCCGGGGCCCAGGCTCCGGGGCCCAGGCTCCGGGGCCCAGGCTCCGGGGCCCAGGCTCCGGGGCGCAGCCCTGCCAGGTTGTTGCCGCTGCGGTTCAGTTCAGACCAGCTGTTGGAAATTTGCTGTGAGCCAGAAAACTACAGAGGCCTGTTAAGGACACACTGCACCCTCACAGAAGAGTAAATCTGCTTGACACGCAGCCTTGAAATGCTGGTGTGCAGACAAACACACACACACACACGGCTTGTCAAGCACTGGCAGAACAGCCAGACCTAGGAGATGGAAAAATACACTCCAACTTCCACAAGACGGTGTTTTTATACAAAACAGCTATAGTACAAGACTGCCTTTCAACTCCTTGAGACACGCACACACACCCCTCACAAGCAAATGTAGTCAAGTGCAGTCGACAGATCCCCAGCTGTAGAGGAAATTCAGGGGAAAGCCCTAATCTGGCGAGGACATGAGTCAGGAACAAAGAACGAAGAACACATGCAAGGACTCTGACGGCGCCCGCCCGAACCGAGCTCCCTGTCCTGTGAGCCGTCCTGCGCCGTGTCCACGGAGGTATGGGACTGGTACTGGTACTAGTGACGGATATGAAGACGCCAGGATCCAGGACTGACAGATGACTGACTGGGACACACTCTCTTAAAAACACACACACACACAGTAAGAGCAGGTGCAGCTGGATTGGACTACATAGGCCCATTATCTCAGGGGAACTCACTACCCCCCTTACCCTCTCTAACCCTAAACAATGCGTGTGTGTGTGTTTATGTACAGTATATATATATATATGATGCGTGTGTGCGTGTCTATTTAAGGCAGACATTTCTCCTCAGCCCTCTATCCCCCCTGACAATTTTCACAAGACAGCCCCCTTCCCAAGGGATCGTGGAGAGACACAGTGTACCAGGTAACACACACACACACCAACCCACCCCAGGGATGCAGGGAGGCAGGGGAGATGAGCACCCAACACACCTAGAGACGGATGATGAAAACCTACTGTATGCACGTCATGGAAGGAGACGGATCAAAACACACACACACACACACACACAGCTGCTCACTGAATCTCCTTATACATGGTTTCAGTTCCACCTACCCAAACACAATGGTTTACTGTACACCTACTGTACAAAGACAACACATTATAAACATGGACACACTACATGGACACACTATGGATTATAGTATAGATTTTCATACACCCAGACCCACTATACAGACAAAGACATAGCTTCACACACACACACACACACACACACACATATATATACAGCTCTTCTTCACATTTAAAAGTGTTTTCCTGTCGTTGCCTTGGGGAAATTAAAACTATAATATGGACCTCCAGAGGTTCACCCAAGGAGAGGAGAAAAAGAGAGAGAGAGGAAGAGAGAGACCAGTGTCCCTCCTTTCTGAGACTGTCCTCCAGATGAAGACATTACACTGTGACAACAGAAACACGTTCCAATGTAGCAGGCTACCCTTCCTGATATCTCTCCAATTCTATCTCCCGACACCCCAACCAACCACCCTCTCTCTCTCTCCCCTCTCTCTCTCTCATTTCTGTCCCCCCCCCCCCCCCCCCCCTTTCTCCATCCCTTCCCCCTTCCTCCGTTGCTCCAAGGGGGAATATAAACCGGAACATTCTTTCCCCTAGACAGACGGAAGGAGAGAGAAAGGGGGAGGGAGGGGGAAGGAGGATTCTGGCTCTGGCTCAGGTCGGCCTCTGGAGGGGGCTGTGTGTGTGCACCGCCACGAGACTGACACACGCACTGACTGACATCTCACTGGCTGCACACATCGGTCGCACCACAAAGACAAAACAGGAGCAACTACGGCACACACACACACACATCAAACACATCCACCCTGACAGACGCCAAGAAACAAACACACCCCAAGTCCCACCGATCCATCGTTCCTTTGCAGTGTGCGTCTGTGAGCGTGTGTGTGGTAGAAGAAGTATAGAATGGGTTGTACTTAACTGTGTTGTACTTTGTAACTAGTAGCGCCAAATGAGGGTTAGTGCTAGCTTAGCATCTCCTCTGGCCTGTCTGACAGGAGCTTAACTCACACAGCATGTTGATGCTGAATGGATGGAACACGGCTGACCAAGCTGTCACACAGGCAGTAGTGATATCACACACTGTCAAATTCAGATCCAATGAACGCAGCTCTTTTCATTGGCAAGTCTGCAGCTGCTAGCCAATGGCGGTGGGAGACAGTACATTAGGTTCTTATTATTCCGTTATTGAGACCTCTCTCTAGGGCATGAGCTGTCTTTTCCATGATGATGCAAAGAGCAGCCAGAGTGTGTGTTTGTATGTTTGTGAACACGTGTGGGTGCGTGTTTCATAGTGCATGTGAAAATATATGTTGACATGCAAAGATTATGGAGAAGTGCGTGTGTGTGTGTGTGTGTGTGTGTGTGTAGAAAAGGAGTGGCTGTCAGACAGGAAGGGCCGAACTTCACAGCTCTGGTGACGCCTATTAAAAAACATCATCTCATATCCTCCTGCCCTCCTCCCTCTTCCACAGAAATGACAAATGTCTGCATCCCTCTCCAACATTTTATAACCCGCTATCACCTTTCCCTTCCTCCTCTCTTCCTCTCTCTTCCTCTCTCTTCCTCTCTCTTCCCCTTCTCTTCCTCTCTCTTTCCTCTCTCTTCCTCTCTCTTCCTCTCTCTCCCCTCCTCTCTCCCCTCCTCTCTCCCCTCCTCTCTCCCCCTCCTCTCTCCCCTCCTCTCTCCCCTCCTCTCTCCCCCTCCTCTCTCTCCCCATCTTCCTCCCTCCCTCCTTCCCTGGTCTCCAGTGTCGGCCCTGGCTCGTTTTCTGTCTTTTCCCCTTCCCTCTCTTCCCCCAGTGAGCCAGGGAGGGCCGACTTGTTTTTCTGTCTCAGGGAGGCTGGGGTGGAGGGATGGGGGGGAGGGCAGGCACCTCCGGCCTATTCCCCAGTGGGACCGACCGAAGGGGCCCTTAAAGGTCCTTAGGGGCACGCGGTAGGGGGGAGGACTGGGGGCGCAGGGGCAGGGGGAGCCTGTTTGGCTTTTCCCGCTTGACTCCCCCCCCCCCCCCCCCCCCTTCCCCTCCTCTCTCTACCCCCCCTCCTCCCTGTGCTCTTCCAAACTCAACACACATTTTCCAGAGAAGAGAAGGGAGAGGGAAGAGAAAAAGGGATGGAGGGGGGGGGGGGGGGGGGGGCGTTCGGAATTTAATACCAGGAAAAGGCTGCCAGTGTCCTTGTCGACACCATCTCCCTGGGAATAGAGGAAGGAAGGTTTTTTTATCTTCTTAAATAAGAAATGGCGAGCAGCCCCCCGTGAGCTCAACACAGGAGCACAAACAAACACCGGAGAGAGGGAGGGAGGAGGAGGAGAAGAGCGAGGGGCCGAAACAGAAAGAGAGAGAGAGAAAAAGAGAGAGAGAGACAGTGAGACGGA
>NC_090053.1:6849414-6891143 GCF_038355195.1 Osmerus mordax
TAGAGACACGTTTTGATACATACAAGCACACACACACACACACACACACACACACACACACACACACACACACACAGTGAAGTCCTGGGTGATCTCTGGTCTGCAGCTGATCACCCTTCGTGGAACCCCTACTGACACTCAACATTTCTGACACACACACACACCTGACGCGCACACCTGACACACATGCTTACAAACACATGCTCACACCCACGAACACACACACACACCTGACCCTCAACCATCAGTCTGCTGCCATGTCTAACAGACCCTTCCATAGAATCCTAGGTTAGAGAAGCAGCTATGGGAGCTGGATGTACCAAGTGCCTGTGTCTGTCTGGGTGGGTGGAATAGAGAGGGAGAGCGAGAGGGAGAGCGAGAGGGAGAGCGAGAGGGGAGAGCGAGAGGGAGAGCGAGAGGGAGAGCGAGAGGGAGAGCGAGAGGGAGAGCGAGAGGGAGAGCGAGAGGGAGAGCGAGAGGGAGAGCGAGAGGAGAGCGAGAGGGAGAACGAGAGAGAGAGGGCGAGAGAGAGGGAGAGCGAGAGGGAGAGCGAGAGGGAGAGCGAGAGGGAGAGCGAGAGGGAGAGCGAGAGGGAGAGCGAGGAGAGAGAGCGAGAGAGAGAGAGCAAGACAGACAGAGAGAGAGACAGACAGAGAGAGAGACAGAGACAGAGAGCACAAACGGGGACAGCTGGCACCCTGACTGGACAAGAGAGCTGTCAGTCAGCTGAGTGGGCGGGTTCTCTAGCTGTCAGCTACAAATAGGAAGTAATTAACCCAGCTTCAGGAAACGAGTAGGGAGCTGTCCGTCTCTTCCTGCATTTTCTCTCACTCTCACTCACTCACTCCTTTTACACTCTCACTCACTTTCTCTCTCTCTCACTCTATTGCACTGATTTTGCAGCTGTGCTGTCTCTACACAGTAGGAGTCTACCAGGGAGTCTGTCTGGGAGAGGTGGAGGACAGGAGAAGGAGAGGAGGGGGGTGCTGTTTTAGCCATGCCCCCTACCCCTCCTCCCCACCCCTTCAGGGTGATATGGTCTCCCCAGGGGTGCCCCCCCCACCCTGACTACCCCACTCCAGCATGAATACATTCTCAGCCCACCACCCCCTCCACCGCGGCCCAGCTCTCAGTCTGTCGTCACGGCAGCAGCTGAATCCTACAAGGCCAGTGCTTTTATTAAAGTCACAGATCACTTTCCTCCACAGAGAGACAGAGAGACAGAGAGACAGAGAGACACGGAGAGAGAGAGACACGGAGAGAGAGAGACACGGAGAGAGAGAGACACGGAGAGAGAGAGACACGGAGAGAGAGAGGCACGGAGAGAGAGAGACACGGAGAGAGAGAGTGGACAAAAAGGGAGCGGGCAAAGTGATGGACTGAAAAGAGAAGTGTGTGTTTTGTGTTCCTATTTAGAGACTTGCTAAGCGGGGGGGTCGGCCTAAGTGTCTGACAGTCTGAAGGCTCTGGACTATGTTTTAAGACTTTGCTATCTTTCATCTGGCTGCTGATAGCTAGCAGGCTATCCTCTCCCACCATTCCCCTCTCCCTTTTTCCTTTGTCTCTCCTTACCCACTTTCTCTCCCTCTATCCATCCGTTTCACCCCCCCCCCCCCCCCCCCCCCCCCCCGCCTCCCTCCTCCCCAGCAGCCCGGGGGTGGCCTGAAGATTCCTCCACTAAGCCCTTGGCACAGATACAAATGCAGTCACAGCTGGTTGTAAACTCTGGTTTTCCAGAGAGAGCGGGAGCCCAGGCTCCAGAAGAGAGGGGGAGCGAGGGAGGAGGAGGGGGGGCACAGCGGGTAGGGAGAGGGAGAGGGAGGGAGCGGAGGGTGAAAGGGAGGGAACAAGTGAGACGCAGGAGTGTTGTTGTGAAGAGCACTGGAAGTCATTTTTCATCACAGGGTTCATTTTTCACGACAGAGTTCTCTTTCTCTCTCGCGCGCGCTCTCTCGCGCTTTCAAGCACTCCCTCTGTTTTCTCTCTCCCCCCCCCCCCCTCTCTTGCCTTCTTCCCTCCTTCTTCCCCCTCCCTTCCATCTCTCTTTTGTGTCTCTTCCTTCCGTTCCTCCATCTTCCCTTCCTTCCTTCCCTCCCTTCATCCTTCTTTCCCTCCCTCTCTGCCCCAGCCTACTTTCCCTCCTCTCCCCCGTTATAAAATATGGATGGCACCAGTTTGGGCTGCTGAGAGGTTCTGTGGCGGAGAGCGGAGCGCCGAGCGTTGCTCCGTCTCTGAAGAGAGCGGCTTGTGCATGCACCTAAACACTCCACTGAGCCAATCTGTCAACATGTCAGCAACACATGTTTGGTAAGAAAAAAGAGTGGGGAGAGAGAGAGAGAGAAAAAGAGAGAGCGAAAAATAAGGGGAGAGGGAAAGAGAGGAAAAAACCTCTCTCTTCCAGAGGGAGTAATAGCTCCCACCAGGGCTCCGAAAATGCTTTGAATTCAGCAGATTTCTATTGCGGGAGGACTCCCCTGGGGTGACTTTTTACAATGCCTGCATTTTCAGAAATTTGAGCCAAAGACTCCTGGGGGCATCCTTTCATAATGCCTGAAAATGTAGGGTTATATTGTGTGCAGTTCCCCATGGGGCCTTTATTAATACCTGAATTCTGAGGGACTGGAAATTACACAGGAGCTCTGCGGGGGCCACACTCTCACCAGGGAAGGAGGGGGGGGGGGGGGGGGGAGAGGAGGAACTCTGAGGGGACGTTTTCTCTTCTCTTCTTCTCTTCTTTTCCTTCTCTCCTCCTCGTTTTTTTTTGTACTTCATGCAAGGGTGAAAAAGAAGAATTTGCCAAAGGACACAAGAAGTGTGTGTGTGTGTGTTGGCACCAGCTAGTCTGTATACAGCCTACTTGCTCGGAGGGGGAAAAAACGAGACGATTAAAAATGTAACTTCCCCTTCCCCTCTTTCTCTCCCTCTCCTTTTCCCCCTCTTTCTCTCTTCTCGTTCTCCTCATCCTGTTTGCAGACTGAAGAGCAGAGAGTAAATATTTGTGCTGTCTGTGTGTGCCCAGGAAAAAGCTTGAATGTGGAGGAATATCTACATCCACTGTGTGTGTGTTTCACCCAGTCTTAGCAGGAAGATAGAAAATAGGATATTTGTATTCCACTGCTGAAGGGTTTTAGTGTTCAGCTTTATCTATCAAATATTTACACTGGCAGCTTATGGAAATATACATTTGCATAAGAGAATGCAGGAACAGTCCAGAAGCCTACAGTGTATTCAGTATTCACTGATGCACAGGTAGACATCATATATATAGGTGGCAACGATGCTTGCTACCAGTTCTCAAAAAGGCCTAGGCTATATGTAAAAAAGGTTTAACCATACGGGTAATGGGTTTAGTCCTGTGTGTTTAAGGTCTCATACTGGGCCTCCACTGTATTCAGATCAGGTCAGGTGTTTGTCTGTCTTGTTGTGTGTGTGTGGTGTGTGAGGGAGGGGGGTTGTCTGGTTTGGGTGATTAGGTCTGAGAAGTGTGTGTTGGAGAGTTGACCTCTGTGGGGGGTAGGGGGAGGTAGGCGTGGGAGGGGGGCAGCTGACCCCCTTGACCCTGTGGGGGGGTCGACGACAGAGGAGGGGAGGGGGGGGGATAGAGTCATCACCAGGACGGGGTCCTCGCAGGGAGTCCAGATAATGAGGAACAGACTGTTCCCTGGATTCCTGCGCCCCCGTGGAGCACCCTCCCCCCCCCCCCGCCCCCACCTCTATCCCTCCCTCTCTCTCTTACACCCCAGACCTGTCTGTCCGTTGCCCCACTCTGTCTCTCTCCTACATACACCCTGCCAAGCACTCGTTCTCCCCTTCCTCCCCTGCCCGTCTGCAGCTAATGCCCCATATATGCCCCTTGGCCCCCCAACCCCCCCTCCCCCCCCAAACTCCTTCAACTGCCCCCCCCCTCCCTGAAGAAATGCCCACATGCTGCTCTTGTCTACCCTGTGCCTCACCTTCCCGCTACTTTCTCTCTCTCCACTACCCCTCCCTTCCTCCTTCTCTCCCCTGCTGAACTTGACATGGCTGTCCCTCACATGCTCTCTATGTTTCCTGCTGGACCAAGGAGTGCACACCTGAATGGCACACAGGCTACAAAAGACCCTGTCACACACCACTAAAGACACACACACACACACACACATACTGTGGCAAAGGGCGGTATGTCAGGGGAGAGTGGTAATAATAGTTTTAACCCTGCACTCAGGTGTGGCTCGCTTTTGTCAAGTAAAATGTCAGGAAAAAGCAGAGCCCAAGGAGAGTGGGGCAAAGAAAGAGCGAGGAAGGGGGGGGGGAGCACAGAATGGAAGTGAGACTGAAAGGGGGCAGCAGAGGAAGCTAGAGAGAGAGAGAGAGAGAGAGAGAGAGAGAGAGAGAGAGAGAGAGAGAGAGAGAGAGGGAGACAGAGGGGAGGAGTCAGAGCGTAGCAGCCAAGGCTGTCTGTTTTTTTCAAACAGCGGAACCCTAGTCCTCTTCTACTGTAGGACCAGAGTCCATTAACCCGGCGTGCACACACACACACACACACACAGTTGTTTTCTGCAGTTGTCAGGCGGAACTCATGTCTGTGTCCACAGAAATCCGAGAAGTGGCATTTGTGAAGATGTTTAATACTGAGCCATGCCATTGTGGAGCAACTCACTCGCCCACAGACTGTCCTAGGGAGGCGAGCGAGCGAGCAGGGCGAGAGATACTAAGGTGTGTGGTTGTCGTCAGTGATAGTTGGGACAGTATGTAACTGATAGTACAGCATGTGACCGCCATTGTACCATGTTGAGCGAGAGGGCGTTGATAGTAGAACATACTGACGAAAACATGGCAGGGCAAGCTGGTGAGTGTGAATTGGGTATGGGGGTGGTGTGTGTGAATCTGGAGACTGTGTGTGTGTGTTTGAAAGAGAGACAGAGGGGGAGAGGGGGAGAGACGGAGAGGAGCTGGTGGGGGTTGGGACAGGAACCTTTTTTTTTTCCTGCAGTCTGAATGCTCCCTGGGGGTCTTGACCAGCCTCTGGCAGTCAGCCTCTCTCATCCCCACCCTGCCCCCCACCCCTGCCCCCACCCTGCCCCAACCCCCTGACGTCACCCCTCTCTCAGCCTGCTCCCCTGGGTGCCTGGAGAGGCCTTTGTCTCCCCCCTACCCCCCCCCCCCCCCCCGCCTTCCCCCACGCCTCCCACTGCTCCTCTCCTTTGTCCCTGGAAATAGCCGTCCTGCTTACTGCCTGATTGGAATTCACTGCTCTTCAGCAGTCACCAGGGAGTACACTTGTATGCGAGTGTGTGTGTGTGTGTGTGTGAGGTGTAGAGATGTTACAGGGTAATATCAGGGTGAGGAGAGGGGGTTGGTGCGAATGAATGATTAAACGAAGGTGAACGAACATTGAGTGATCAATGTGTTGCGACATTGGAGGCTCTCCAGGGGTCTGGGGGGAGTGCACAGGAAGTGTGTGTGTGTGTGTGTGAAGGTGGGGGAGGGTGGGGGAAGGCCCAGAATTGGGGTTAAGAACCAAGAGACAGCCTCCTCCCTCCTTTCTCCCACGCATGGAGGGATGTCGTGAAATATTTAAAATCTGCTTTTCATTTTCAAATGATAGAAAACATACTCCTAAATAAGTAAGCGCAGGTCGCTGGGGGATTGAGGAAAGACAAGCCTTCAAACGCACAACAAAACACACAACAACAACAATGAAGCGAGGCCCGTCGCCCCCGTTATTAGAGTTGGTGTGACGCCTCAGCATCTTCACACACAAGAAGTCTCTTTCCCTTTCTTTCATTCTTCCCCCCCCCCCCTCTGCCCTTCCCCTCTATTTCTTTCATTCTTTCTTTCTCCCTCTCCTCTCTCTCTCTTTCTCGTCCTTCTCCCCCCCTCTTTAATGAGAGCAGCTCCAGTGGAGCGCGGTGGGGCCGAGTTGGGCCTGCACTCTGGCTCACTGGTGGGAGCGCCCTGCTCGAGTAATGAACTCCCCCAGGACCAGCCACAGCTATGTGGGGCTGCCTCTTCACGCAGTTCCCTGGGAAGGGCTGGGACCAGGGCTGCTGCTGGTTCTGGTGGGGGTGGGGTGTTTTTGAGTCCCCACACCCCCAGTTGACTGCCAAACTGCGCGGCCTGTGAGTGAGCAGATAAAGTGTGTGAGTTTGTGTGTCTGTGCATTGTGTGTGTATTTGGGGACAGGGAGGGTGGTGGTGGTGGGGGGGGGGCTCTAAGGAGTGTGTGTATGTGTATGGGGGGCGGGGGGGGGGTATAGTGACAGCTGTCGGGGACTGGGGGCTGACTGGTGAGAGGCTGATAAGGGGGTCGGCTTGGATCTGAGGCATGAGGAGAACACTAATAATCCTGCAGAACACTGACGCTGTGAGGGAAAGTTAAGGGGAGCTCTGGGAGTGTGGGGGGGGTGCTGAATGTGAGGGAGAGGGAGAGGGAGAGAGAGAGAGAGAGAGAGAGAGGGAGGGGAGAGGGGGAGAGAGAGAGGGAGAGAGGGAGAGAGGGAGAGAGGGAGAGGGAGAGACGCAGAGCTGGTGAGAGACGGTTGTAAAGACAGAGTGAGAGTCAGCATATCAGATTGGCTTTAATCATAACTGTGCTGTCTCCATTATGGTCATCCTTCCTGTTGGAGGCCTGGGCAGGGCAGCAAAGCTCTTTGGGAATACTTCAACACACTCACGCATACACACACACACACACACACACACACACACACACATACAGAGACCTGGATCTGTCCCTGCAGAGAGAATAAGAATCAACAAGGACAGGCCAGATGAATGAGTCTGGTGTTTTTTTTTTTGTCTCTCAGATATAATAAGACCCACATGTCTTTAATTATTCATTTTTAGTAATACAGTCTCATAATGGCGGAACACTAGTAAGTAATAAAACACTTGGGGGTTTGATTTAATTTAATTTTTGTATTAATTTAATTTTGGGGCATGGTTGTGCTTTTAGCTTCCGTCATTGTGAAACTAAGGAGTGGAGGAAGGAAGGCGGGATTTACCTGGAGACGAAGGTGTGTGTGTGCGTGCGTGTGTGTGTGTGTGTATAGGATCTATAGAGACACACAGAGGATAGACAGCTCCTCTCGTTAACAAGGCCAGAGACCAGGACAGTTTGTTTATTGCAGGTGTTTATGTGTGTGTGCATGTGCAGTGCAGGTGGGGATGATTAGTGCAGGTGTGGGTGTTTAACGTAGTGCCGGAATGTGTGGTCTTGGTGTGCATGATTGTTCTAGAACAATGTGGTGTGTGTGTGTGGGACAGTACAGTATAACTGTGTCATTATAATGAAATGACAGCCTAACACTCAATCTTGCAGCTCAGTGACCCGCCTGTGTGTGTTTCTGGGAGGGGGGGGGGGGGTAAACTATCATTATGTGGCGAGAGCGGGCGCCGGTGGAGCGCTGGGCGGGCATGGGCGGGCCGAGGGGGGGGGGGCGGGGGTGGGGGCTACGGTCTGAGAGGGGGTGGGGGGTCCACATGAAGCATGAAAGCACAATAAGCCAAAGCCACCGCGTCTGTATTCGCAACAATTTCCATTTTTCTGTTCTTGCGCTTTATTAAAAAAGTGGAGGTGGGGAGGGTGTTTGAAGTTGGGATGGTGCTGTACTTTCAGCCCTGTCCCTGTGCAATCCCTTTATTCTGCTGTGGAGTCAGAGCAGCCTGTGGCCCCCATTGATGTACTCCACCCGCCAAGCAGGCCCTCAGCCCTACTGAGAGAGGATCTGTCTGTCGGTCTGTGTGTGTGTGCACGCCATATACATTCCCGTCAGTGTTCTAGTTTCTTGTTGAACGTGTATCATGGTAATGCTGTGTTAATGTGTTCATTTGCGTGTGTAGGCATGTTAAGGATCCATGTGTGTGTTTGTGTGTGTGTGTGTGTGTGTGTGTGAAGGTCAGCTTGATTTCTCCTTCCCTAAGAACTGCCCCTGGGGCGATGCCAGAAGTTTCGAACAAAAGTTTTTTTCAGTCGGGCAGTCACAGTGGACGCCTCCCCCCGGGCCAGCAGGAGGGACACCCTGCCTGGACCGGGGGCCTCGCTGGCGGGGTGGAGAGGGGGGGCGGCGGGGCGGAGGGGAGGATGAGATCTGGCAGTGTTTGTGCGGCCTGGTGGGGGTACGGGGAGGCGAGGAGGGAGGGGGGGAGCTGAGGGGCTGTGGACTAGAGTGCAAAGGGCAACCCTGGGAGCCTGTGGATCGGAGAAGTTTTTTGTAGCCAACCCCCCCCCCCCCCCCCCCCCCCCAACACGTCTGTAGGCCCATGGCTTTGCGGATACAGGCCGTAATTACAGGACCCCCTGGCCCCTCTCCCTCCCCTCCTCTCCCTCGCTCTGTCTTTGATCTCCTTCATGTCCGACCCAGGCGTTTTTTTTTTCCCTTCCCACTAGCTCTAACCTTTTGTCTCGTCCTCTGTTTCTTTTCTCTGGCGCTCCTTTCCTCCCCCTTGTCCCCACCCCCCCCTAGTCCCCCTCGTTCGTGCCCCCTTTGATGCAGACAGTGTGGGCTCTTTAATACACAAAGGAACCGCTATTTCCCCCCATTTTGTTTTAAAGTTGGGTCCTTTTTGTTGATGGCCACATTGAACTTGATACTGAGTTTCCCCCCCCCCTCTGTTCTGAGGCCTGGGTGTCGGCAGGGGAGGCGGCTCTCCTCATATGGGTCCGTGGGAGAGTGTGAAGCAGACCCACAAAGCTAATAGCCTGCCCCACCTCTGGCCCAACTCTGACAGACACACACACACACACTCTGTCACATCTCGCGCACACACACGCACGCACGTGATGGCTTGCAGCCTCCTCCCTATACAGACATGTGGAGCTGTGATTCTCCACCTCCGACGCTGCCTCTTCAAAGAGCACGTCAGGAGCAGAGTAAAACTATTCTCAAACACACGTTTGGGCGACTGTTTTCGTGTGCACACCTTTGAGATTGTCCGTTTTGTGGCGTGTGGGAGTGTTATGGCCTTTTTAGTGAGAGAGAGTGTGTGTGTGTGTGTGTGTGTGTGTGTGTGTGTGTGTGTGTGTGTGTGCGTGGGAGAGCACCAGAAGCGGTTATGTAGAAATAATAATGCAATTAAGGAAGTAGTAAACACGGTACCCCACCTGTTGTGTGTGCGTGTGTGTTCTCTGTCCTGCAGGGCATTGATCCTCATAGGCTGTCTTTCTATGGGTGGAGTGGGTGGTAAGGTGCGTGTACGTATGTGTGTGTGTGTTCTCGGAGACTGCTGGTCTGTGTAGGTGGGTGCAGAGATTGTTTAATGACCCCCACCAGCATGATGTGATGTTGTTTTGCCTCGGCCTATGGTCGATACTGCAGCTAAGTGGTGCTCGGTGTATCCATATACACACCCAAGGGTCAGAGAGATCCTCAATGTAGATGACCACCGAGGTGAAGTGGTTGGCGGATGCGTGGATAGGCAGGTGGATTGATGGGGTCTTTGAGCATTTCGGCCTGTGCACTCTTGTTTTTCATTTGGCATCGGTCTCCTGCCTCCATTTAGCCCTCTATCTCTCCATCTGAAATTCCTCTCTTCCCCCTTTCGTCTTCTCTCCTCTCATTCTCCCCCTCTCCCTCCGTCCTCCCCCTCTCCCCCATCCTTCCCCTCGTCACTGTGAGGTGCAGTAATAACAGTGTCCTTGAACCTTCAGCTGGGTGCATGGTGTCACTCCAGGGAGTGAGGGGGAGGCAGGGGGGAGGCAGTGGGGAGGCGGGGGGGGGGGGGGGGGGAGTAGGGGGGACTTTAATACCAGGGTAATTATCCTGTCTGTATTCACCACACACAGTCCAGGTGGCTCTTTCACCCTGCTAACCGTGTGTGTGTGTGTGTGTGTGTGTACGTGGTGGGAGGGTGAGTGCTTGTCAGTCACTGCCTCTGGTGTTCTATATTGGTCCTGTGTACCAGTTTGGTTTGCACTCAATAGCAGTAGACATCTTTTTGGACATTTATGTCGGTGTTTTTTCTGAATATGTGTTAAGGCCTGCGTGATGCCTGCTCTGCGCTCTTTATATCTGTGTGTGTGCATTTGTGTTTCCCTCTGTGTGTGTGTACGTGTGTCTGTGTGTGTTTGTGTCTATGTGTGTCCTGCCTGCCGTCTGTGCTCTACTCCCTGAGTGTGTCACTAATGGCAGGTCCAGGTGTTCCTCTCAGCGCTGCTCCTCCCCAGGGGTCCTGGGGCTCCAGGGGGGCTCGGTGGGCAGGAGGTACCCGCCTCTCTCTGCCTGTGCTGGGCTGTCCCCGGGGCCCAAGCCCCCTCCCCGGAGCTCCCCGGTTCCACAGCCCCCCCCAGCCCTAACCCTCATCCCCATCCCTCAGCCCTAACCCTCATCCCCATCCTGCTGCTGCCTGCCTGCTTCCCATGCAAAACAAGTGAGACTACTGCTGTGTGTTCGTTTGTGGGCGCGCATCTGTTTGTGTGTGTTTGTGTGTGTGCTGCTTGTGTTTATTCCTCTGTTTCTGGAGTGCTCCAGCTGCCTGCATGACTTATTAACAGGTCCCATATACACTCAGGTCTGTATAGGGTGGTGTGTGTGTGTGTGTGTGTGTGTGAAGGGATGGGGGGGGGGGTGTAGTTAACCAAAGATGAGGGGACTAGCTACCTCTGAGAGACAGAGAGACTGGCAGAGTGACAACACCATCAAACTGCAGTGGAGGCAACTGTATTATTCACAGGAGCATGTAGGGGAAGTAGCTTTTTCTTTTTGTATTCTCCCTGTCAGACTCTAGGGGGCGATGTGTGTGTCTTGGGTGGATTTAAGCCAGCGGGAGGATCCTATGAAGAGAAACTTGGCTGATGAATCTGAGTTAATATATTAAATTCACTCTCAGTCACCATTGTAAATTACCCACAGATCCCAACTGTAATATCTCAGTCACACTAGATGACATAATCATGGTATGTTCTGGTAGTCCGTCTTACACACACACACACACACACACACACACACACACACCTGCACCACTCCTCTTCTGATCCTGCCGCTGGCTATGACGACTATTTATAACAATGAGGTTTGGATGATGGAGCTCCGGTTGAATGACGGTGAGTGAGGAGAATGGCTGTAACCTAGAAAATCTACTCACGGCTACACAAACCTACACACACCTACCTACACTCAACACACCTACACGCAAGGGAGAGTCAGGGTCTGTTAAGGCTAGCTGCTCCCAGACAGACAGCTGTTTCTCATTAAGGAGAGAAAGGCAGAGCATGCCTGCAGTACAGCTCATCCACCACTGGGACAGAGAGGAGAGGCAGCAGAGATTGTCCCTGGGAGGCAAGGTAGAGAGGGAGGCAAGTTCTTATAAAGGGGGAGTATGAGATAGAGGCAGGACGAGGAGTGGTATAGGGAGGGAGGGAGATGATGAGTCACCAGGTGACAGGGTCTTCTTACTGGTTATTCTATATTTTGCTGCTGATGCTATCCAATCATGGTGTTGGTATGCAGAAGCATAGCGAGGGCTGACTGGCTGGCTGACTGATTCATAGTGGACATCCTGCTTAGTCCTGTTTGTCCCCATCATCCTCCTGTCACCTGGAACTCTCCTGGGGAGGGGGGGGTACAGGGACAGAGGGGACAGGCCTGTCAGCTGTTGCCGCCCCAAGCCCCCTTCACCCCCTCACCCTGATGCCCCCCCCCCCCCAATGCCCCTTCACCCCCTCACCCCTAACCTTCTGCCCTGGGAATGTGGCCGGCTGCTTGGGTGCTTTTGGGCGCCAACTGTTCCATATGGGCTGCAGGCAGCGTGTGTGTGTGTCCTCTAGGACTCAAGCCCCTCCAGCCTGGAGAGTGTGTGTGTGTGTGTTTGTGTTTGTGCGGCCTCCATTCTGGCCCCTGACAGACTGTCCCCCGTGAGTCCCTGTGGAGATAGCCGGGCACTGTGGGCTTCTATGCACTGGCAAGGGACATAACCGTGTGTGAGAGAAATGGAAGGAGAAAGAGAGATGAAGAGAGTGCGCAAGCGATGGAGACCGCAAACATGTAAGGCCCTAGAGCTTAATCACCCCGTTGAATTAGAGCCATATTGATGGTCAACAACTCTCCAACTGGGCCCTCGATTTCCCAACAGCCGAGTGTGTGTGTGTGTCACGCAGAGGAGAATTGACGAACAGAGAGAAGAAGAATCTAGCAGACTAGGGCTGAAGACTACAGTAGCAAGTGCAGCAACATTGGAGGCAAATCCCCAGGCAGTTCTGTAGCGTTATTGGATAACATCTTTGTTATGTTTCTATAGTACTGCAGTGTTGTTGTTGTTGTAGTGTATCTGTAGTGGTGTGTTGTGGTACTCTTGTGGTGTATTGTGTTCGGTAGTACCGTAGGGTTGCTGTAGTGTTGTGTCTGAACTGGGAGTGTTTAGCTGTGTGCTGGTCTGACTGCCCTGCCAGAGACCTGGTGGAAGTTGTTTTTCTGCCCCCTACGGTGAGGCTGGGCTGCCTGGGGGCATGGAAGGGGGCCAGGGGGGAAGGAGGGAGGGACGGAGGATAGATGGAGGGGAGGGATGGAGTGGGAGCCAGGCAGGGGGCCTGGTGGGAAAGGTGGAAGGTTGGGCTGAAAGCCAGATTGACAAAAAAAGTGAAAATGATAGAGAGAGGAAGACCTGGAAAACTGAGTTTGGGTAGTTCAGTCAAGACACTTGCGTGATTGATTTCACCATTTATTCATATACATGAAATAGGTTTGACATTGGCGGAATGGATGTACATGGGGAAGCGCTCCCTGCCTTCACTGCAGCATGCATGACGTGAGGCAGGGAGCAACGAGTTAAATCCCCCACGGGGAGTACAGACAGACCACATGGGGGAGAAGGGGATGGTGGTGGGTGGCAGCAGCGCAGAACACTGAGGTAATCGAGGATGCGTGTGCGTGCATGCTATGAGTTCATAGCGCCGTCTATCGAGCCAAGCCTATAGACTAAGAACACGTCGATGGGTGATAAGACGCGCGCTGTCCGAGTGCCATGCCTGAACTTGCTTCGCTCATATGGATAGGATGCGCGTGCACACACACACACACACCCACACACGCTTGCGTACAAGTGTAGAAAGCGGTGTGTCAGGATGGGGGCTGGCATCCAACAGGCCCAGCGTTCTAATGAACAGTCTGCCTTTCTGTTTGACTTCAGACAAGACGCCACAAAAGATGTCTCAGGGAGAGCGTAGATGTAGATGGACCTGTGTGTGTGTACGTGTATGTGTGTGTGGCCATGGCTCCGTCTGATCCGGCCAGGGTGAAGAGTGTGTGTGATCAGGCGCTAGCAATGGGACTCCGGGCTGGCAGCGTCTTCATTACCGCGTTCCACCAGCGGCCCGTCCCCGCATGCCTTCTCACCGACCGGCCTATTAGACCCCTCTGGCTGAGCCTAGCCCCGCCCCCTGCCTGGGGATAGGGGGGCGGGGGTGAGGGGCTACAGCACGGGGTCCCGTTCTTGAACCCCAGACCAAAGCGCCAGCAGTCAGGTAGGGCTCGCTGTCGCCGTTTTTGTTGCCATGTGTTCCCCCGTTGGTCCCGCTTTCGGAACGTTCCAATTACCGGGAGTCGGTCGGAGGTCGGGCGAGCGGACATCCTCTGGACTTCAGAGTAGCTCCATCTGTGTGCTCCCCCGCCTTGCCTCCCTCCCTGGTCCCCCCCCCCCCCCCCCCCCCCCGGCCACACCCCTGCACTGGGACCGGGGCAGATAGGTGAAGGCCAGCACTGGGGGGAGGAGGGAGGGAGGTCGGCAGGGGGGAGGAGGGTTGAGAAGGACAGCAAGAGGCGGGGGGGGGGGGGGGGGCTGCCATGAGCACGGCTTGCTTGTCCAATAATGAGTCACAACATGAAAGCCACGGAAGGCATGGAGGAACGCAGGGGCGGATGGGCGTGGGGACGGAGGGCCGGAGCGACGGAGCCGGGGAGAGGGAGATAAAGAGGGGCGAGGAGCCGTCGGGGCTGAGCGTGGCGTGGTGCCCGCGCCAGCGCCAGAAGCCGTGGGAGCAGCGTGTGTCTGCGTGCCCATTTCCAGCCTTTTAACCGCTTTTCTCTCTCGCTTTCTCTCCCCCTTCCACCCCTTCGCCCCTCGCTCCTCTCTTCCACCCCCCTCCTCCTTTCTTTGCGGTTTCTTTTTCTAATTTAACTTTTCATTGAAATGTGGTGCCCTGTTTAGTGCTCCTGCCAGCTCCCCTGGCGGAGGGATGACAAAGACCCTCTAAAAGCCGTGTGATCTGCTATTTAGCGACAGCCACACTTGTGAGGATTAAGACTATTTAATGACTCTAATCTCCTTCTCTCTCAGAAGTGATTTCTCACATTCTGTCACAGTCAGAGGGACGGCACTCTGGCATTAATAGATTTATTATTCACCAGAATGACCACATGTGCCAGAAGACTCCTTTTCTTCGTCGGCTCACGACTCCTCCTCCCTCGACTTCTTTCTTTTCTTCTTTTTCGCCCCTTCTCTTTTTCTTCCTTTTCCATGCTCTAGCAAGTGTTTCTTTGTGTCTGGTGTGGCGTGGTACAGTACACGGCTTTAGCTCAGTGGGATATCCTACCTGTCAGGCGGGAGCGGGCGTCTTGACCTCAGCGCCGGAGAGATCAGAGAGAGGATGGTCAGGGGGGCGGCCTTTCATTGTGCCCGCGGAGAATCCAGGCCCAGTTAGGGTCCTCTCAGGCCTTTCTTCCCCTGTCTATCCTTGGGCCATAGGGGTGCCCTGTCTGCCCCTCATCCTCCTCTCTCTCTCTCTCTCTCTCTCTCTCTCTCTCTCTCTCTCTCTCTCTCTCTCTCTCTCTCTCTCTCTCTGTGTGTCTCTCTCTCTCTCTCTCTCTCTCTCTGTGTCTCTCTCTCTCTCTCTCTCTCTCTGTGTGTCTCTCCCTCCAGCTCTCTCTTGTGTTGCTGGAGGTTTAACTAGTGTCAGGGTGACTCTTATCCTGACACGCACACAAAGAAGACACAAAGACATGAGACGGTAGGGAGCTGCTGCTATAGGTCAGGGGGGGAGACTATAGGAGTTTGCATGTGTAGCGTGTGTGTGTGCTATATGTGTGTTTGATGAGGTTCTGCAGACAAGCCTGCTGGAGAAACAGTGGGGTACAGGTCTGAGCTGTAAGCTGAGAACCAGAGCTCTTTCTCTCTCACACACACACACACTTCCCTATAAAACACACCTGCCTGTTTACAGTTGTTTTTGAGTGGAGACCTGATGTTGACCAATTTATTGGTGCCATGTTGGATTTCTGGGATTAGACACACCTGGTGTTTACTTACAGACGTGTGCTTTCAGAATCTGTATTTACTCATTCATGAATCTGCTCCTGTTTCGGTCTCCTCCTCCATCTCCATGGCTTCCAGCAGAAGAGCTTTGTAGTCCATAGTCACTGCTCGTAGAGGATGCAGGTCTAGGCTCTCCCCTGTAGGTTTGTCTCCATTGCCTCAATCCACTCATAAACCTGAGCACAGAAGACCTGCTTCTTCCTCTCTTTTGTGTTTACTCTGTCTTCCCTCCCCTCTTTTCCTGGGCTCTTCCCTCTCTCCTGCCCTCTCCCCTCTCTCCTGCCCTCTTCCCTCTCTCCTCCCCTCTCTCCCCTCTCTCCTGCCCTCTTCCCTCTCTTCCCTCTCTCCTGCCCTCTCCCCTCTCTCCTGCCCTCTTCCCTTTCTCCTCCCCTCTCTCCCCTCTCTCCTGCCCTCTTCCCTCTCTCCCCTCTCTCCTGCCCTCTTCCCTCTCTCCCCTCTCTCCTGCCTTCTTCCCTCTCTCCCCTCTCTCCTGCCCTCTTCCCTCTCTCCCCTCTCTCCTGCCCTCTTCCCTCTCTCCCCTCTCTCCTGCCCTCTTCCCTCTCTTCCCTCTCTCCTGCCTTCTTCCCTCTCTCCCCTCTCTCCTGCCCTCTTCCCTCTCCCCCCCTCTCTCCTGCCCTCTTCCCCCCTCTTCCCTCTCTCCTGCCCTCTTCCCTCTCTCCCCTCTCTCCTGCCCTCTTCCCTCTCTCCCCTCTCTCCTGCCCTCTTCCCTCTCTCCTGCCCTCTTCCCTCTCCCCCCTCTCTCCTGCCCTCTTCCCTCTCTCCCCTCTCTCCTGCCCTCTGCCTACCACTTCATTTCCACGCCTTTTAATTACCTTCAGTGCCCGTCCGCCCTTCAGGAGGACACAGGCCTGTCCTCTAGCCTCTAAGAGATATCTCTATTTTATAATAATTTACCTCTCTGGATCCGCGCCTAGCTCCGAGCCAAATTCATAATTCATGTTTTTACAAAATTCTTACCCACAACCCCCTGTGGAGTTCTATTTGCACTGCACAGCACCTACATTTTCCAGTGGATCGATTCATCACATGAATTTATTTTACACCAGTCCCGTGCAGATCACACACACACACACACAAAAACCCTGCATGTGTAGGAGTGGGCAGAAGAGGCAGATAAACACACATTTACTTGCAGAGATGTCTCAATGTGGTGGGTCCATTGTGTGTGGCAGAACCATCAATTGTTGCACACTTTACCCTACAATCAGACAAATGGTATATTTCGAGGAAGTCATTTGAGGTGAATAAAAATGTTAAAATGTTAGCATAAATGTGTGCCTGTGTATGTGCTTGTGCACATACACAGTGCCACTAGTTGCCTTGCCTGTGAACATAAGGTTACGAATGGTGATGGAAACTGAACCACTCTCTCTCTCTCTCTCTCTGTCTCTCTGTCTCTCTCTCTCTCTCTCTGTCTCTCTGTCTCTCTCTCTCTCCATCCGTTTCTTTCTTTTTCCTCTCCTTCATTTCGAGGGAGAGCATCACAGCCTGTCAGATAAAGTAAACAAACAGGCAGGGTAGTGGAGGATTGTGGGTACGACGGAGGCTCTGTGGGACCTCAGACTGGCGGCGTTCCTGCTCAATAAGTCATGAGCGTCCCCCCCCCCCCCGCCCTCTTTCTCCTCTTCTCTTCTTCCCTCGCTCTCCGCTCCTCCGAGACAGAAGGTTTAGATGCTAAACAGATGACTTTCATGCCGCCCCCCCCCCCCTCTTCCACAGAGCAGGACAGCTAATAAGTGTAACTGTGGACCTGATTATTATTTGTAGGTGCAGTTACCAAAAGCTAGGCTAGGCTCGTAGCTGCAAAGAAACACATAGCACAGATAAACCTTAATCCTGTTTTGATGTTTGACTCAAGTTACGTACAGTACAGTCAACAGAGATGCCAACCTGGGAGTCTGAGGGTCTTCCTCTAATCGGTTTTAGCAGTTTCAATCTGCTGTTGCTAATGAAAATATGATGAGGCAGGCTCTAATCTGTGGGGGATGGAGGGATGGACGGAAGGGTGCCTGGGGAAAATGGAGGGCTAGAAAATATAGTCTGTCCTTATTTCTCCACTCCTCAGGGGATTCATGTCTTTAGTTCTTCGAATTGCTAAATAGATGCTGCCTTTGCTCTCTCTCCCTTCTTTCCGAAACACACTGTTGGTTTCATCCAGGCTTCTCTCCTTACCATGCTGATTCTGTGTACTTGTTTCTTTGAAATGCTCTTTTTGTGTGGTCTGTCTGATTTCTCTCCATCCCCCGCCATTTCAATTATCTCTTTATTTGTGGTTTTCTTTGTCTCTGCCATTGTGGTACAGGCAAGAAAGAATTCTCTCTCTGCTTCTTTCTTTCTTTCTTTCTTTCTTTATTCCTCTCAATCTAAATATATAAATATACACGTACATTAACACACATGTTGATGCTGTCGATGTTGATCTACCATCTCACGCTGTTTCTGTGTTCTAATCCTCTGTGTCTTTCTCCCCCATCTCCCCGTCTCTCCCTCTCTCCAGATGGCGATGACGACCCGGGCCTGTCCTGGTTGGCCTCCTCCCCCTCCAGCAAAGACGTGGCGTCTCCCTCCCAGATGCTGGGCGACGGCTGCTGCGACCTCGGCATGGCCACCGGGGAGGAGGAGGGCGGCGCCGGCCTGCCGTACCCCTGCCAGTTCTGCGACAAATCCTTCAGCCGCCTCAGCTACCTGAAGCGCCACGAGCAGATCCACAGCGACAAGCTGCCCTTCAAGTGCACCTTCTGCAGCCGCCTGTTCAAGCACAAGCGCAGCCGCGACCGCCACGTCAAGCTGCACACCGGCGACAAGAAGTACAGCTGCCAGGAGTGCGAGGCGGCCTTCTCCAGGAGCGACCACCTGAAGATCCACCTGAAGACCCACAGCTCCAGCAAACCCTTCAAGTGCAGCGTGTGCAAGCGGGGCTTCTCGTCCACCTCCTCGCTGCAGAGCCACATGCAGGCGCACCGCAAGAACAAGGAGCACATGGCCCTGCGCGCCGAGCGCGACCAGGGCAAGCGGGCGGGCAGCGGCGGGGGCAGCGCCAGCGGCGGCGAGATGGACCAAGACCCGTACATGTGCGACTACTGCGAGGAGACCTTCAGCGTGACGGACGAGCTGGAGAAGCACGTGCTGACCCGCCACCCTCAGCTGTCGGACCGGGCGGACCTGCAGTGCATCCACTGCCCCGAGATCTTCCTGGACGAGGGCACGCTGCTGGCCCACATCGAGGCCAGCCACGCCAACAGGAAGCACAAGTGCCCCGTGTGTTCGGAGACCTTCCCCTCGGTGGAGGAGGTGTACTGCCACCTGGACAGCCACCGGCAGCCCGACTCCTCCAACCACAGCGCCAGTCCCGACCCCGTGCTGGGGAGCGTGGCGTCCATGAGCAGCGCCACCCCGGACTCCAGCGCCTCGCTGGAGAGAGGCTCCACCCCCGACTCCACCCTCAAGCCCACCCAGAGCAGCCACAGGCGCAAGCTGGCCCCCTCCTCCTCCGACCTGGACGACGGGGGCTTGCACGCCTGGACGGGGACCAAGGTGACCTACTCCTGCCCCTACTGCTCCAAGAGGGACTTCCACAGCCTGGCCGTGCTGGAGATCCACCTGAAGACCATCCACGCCGACAAGCCCCAGCAGAGCCACACCTGCCAGCTGTGCCTGGACACCCTGCCCACCCTCTACAACCTCAACGAGCACGTCAGGAAAGCCCACCGGGCCTCGGGGGGCAGCGCCGCCGCCGCCTTCCCCCCTGCTGCAGTTCACCAACGTGTCGGCCTTCCACTGCAACTACTGTCCGGACATGTTCGCCGACATCAACAGCCTGCAGGAGCACATCCGCGTGACGCACTGCCTGCCCGGGGGCGTGGTCGCCGGCTCCACCACCCTGGAGGGGAATCACGCCTTCTTCTGCAACCAGTGTTCCATGGGGTTCCTCACCGAGTCGTCGCTGACGGAGCACATCCAGCAGACCCACTGCAGCGCCGCGGGAGGGGGCGTGGCCAAGATGGAGTCCCCCGTCCTCCAGGCCTCCCAGTCCTACATGGAGGTGTACTCCTGCCCCTACTGCACCAACTCGCCCATCTTCGGCTCGCTCCTCAAGCTCACCAAGCACATCAAGGAGAACCACAAGAACATCCCGCTGGCCAACAACAAACGTCAGGCCAAAGTGGCAGACCTAAGTCCCGCCTCCTCCGACGTGGAGATCTCCTCTCCGAAACGCCATAGGCTGGCGGGTGACTCCACTCCTGCGGGGTCCAATGGGGATTACCCCTGTAACCAGTGTGACCTGCGTTTCAGCAGCTTTGAGGGCTTCCAGGCTCACCTCAAGTCACACCTGGAGATGCTCCTCAGGAGGCAGTCCTGCCCACAGTGCAACAAGGAAGACTTCGACTCCCAGGAGGCCTTGCTCCAGCACCTGACAGTGCACTACACCACCACCTCCACCCAGTATGTGTGCGAGAGCTGCGACAAACAGTTTTCATCCGTGGACGACCTTCAGAAGCATCTCTTGGACATGCACACCTTTGTACTGTACCATTGCACCCTCTGCCAGGAGGTGTTTGACTCCAAGGTGTCCATCCAGGTTCACCTGGCCGTCAAACACAGCAACGAGAAGAAGATGTTCCGTTGCACCGCCTGTGCCTGGGACTTCAGGAAGGAAGTGGACCTCCAGCTGCACGTCAAACACAGCCACCTGGGCCACAGCCCCGGACCGGCCGGCACGGGCGCCAAGCCCAGGAAGTGCATTTTCTGCGGGGAGACATTTGGCACGGAGGTGGAGCTCCAGTGCCACATCACCACCCACAGCAAGAAGTTCAACTGCCGTTTCTGCGCAAGGCCTTCCAAACCATCTCTCTGCTGGAGAGGCACCTGAGGGAGAAGCACTGTGTCTTCGACGGGGGCCAACGCCACTGGGAACGGAGGCAGCCAGAACGGGACGCCCAATGGAGTGGCCCAGAGCTCCAAACGAGGAGGTGGAGGTGGAGCAGGAGGGGGAGGAGGGGGAGGGAGGAGAGGGCGGAACGTTCAACAGTGGCCGCTGAACAGGCTGACATCCAGAACATGATTCTAAAGGGAGCCGCCGGACAGGACGCAGCCAATAGCCATGAGGCTAGCGGAGGGGAGGAGGAGCTCGACACCTCCGAGCCAATGTACGCGTGTGACATCTGCGGAGCGGCCTACACCATGGAGTCCCTCCTCCAGAACCACCGCCTGAGGGACCACAACATCCGGCCGGGAGATGACGACGCCAGCTCCCGGAAGAAGAAGGCGGACTTCATCAAGGGCAACCACAAGTGCAACGTCTGCTCCAGGACGTTCTTCTCCGAGGGCGGGCTCCGGGAGCACGCGCAGACCCACCGCGGGCCGGCCAAGCACTACATGTGTCCCATCTGCGGGGAGCGCTTCCCCTCGCTGCTCACGCTCACGGAGCACAAGGTCACCCACAGCAAGAGCCTGGACACGGGCACGTGTCGCATCTGCAAGATGCCCCTGCAGAGCGAGGAGGAGTTCATCGAGCACTGTCAGATGCACCCGGACCTCCGCAACTCGCTGACTGGGCTTCCGCTGCGTGGTCTGCATGCAGACGGTCACCTCCACCCTGGAGCTGAAGATCCACGGCACGTTCCACATGCAGAAGCTCTCCTCGTCCTCGGGGGGGAGCCGCCGGCGGAGGCGGCGTCGGAGGCGGGTCGGCCTCCTCCTCGCCCAACGGCCAGATGCAGTCCCACAAGCTGTACAAGTGCGCCCTGTGCCTGAAGGAGTTCAAGAACAAGGCGGAGCTGGTGAAGCTGGACGTGAACGGCCTCCCCTACGGCCTGTGTGCCGTCTGCATGAGCCGGGGGACCAACGGGCAGTCCCCCGCGTAGGAGGGGGCTCCAGCACTCCCCCCAGGATGGGGCCGGGACCGGGGAGAAGACCCCCGTCTCGGGGTTACGCTGCCCGGAATGTGCGGTGAAGTTTGAGACCCTGGAGGACCTGGAGAGCCACGTTCAGACGGACCACCCGGAGATGAGCCCGGAAACCAGCGCCGCCAAGAAACTGACGGACGCCTCCGGCCTTCCTAAGGTGAGGACTCACAGAGTACATGCATGCAGTCTGGGTTTGTTTGTTCGATGGTCCTATACAGACGCTCTAGAATCAAGAACGTTTAGAACAAATTCAATTCAACTTCTGACCTCTAAAATGATTTGGTTGAAAGAGATAAGGCTCAGAAAAAGATTATCACAGAACATTTGTCCACTTGAATCTGTTTGTGGGACGTTCATGTGTGGGAACTATAAAGCCATTATTTAAGTGTGTGTAGAGAGAGAGATAGTCTGCAGGCTCCAGGGCACTGCAGCTGTGGCCTGCTGGGGTATTGTGGTGTGTGTTCGCTCTGCTAGGTATTGACAGTCAGAACCCTGGGACCCCCAGCCTCTCCCCAAGACCTTTGTTTATGCTCAGTCTAACATCTAGCACTAAACCTGCAGTCCCTGACTCCTCTACCCCCTCACTACAGTTAGGTTGTAGCACAAGAGGAAGTGTGTGTGTGTGTGTGTGTGTTGAGCCTCACCTCTTTGTCTGTTTCTGTACAGAAAAAAACGTACCAGTGCATCAAATGCCAGATGACTTTTGAGACAGAGAGGGAGATCCAGATTCACGTCGCCAATCACATGATCGGTGAGTCAGCAGCAACATATCAAGTGTGTGTGTTGGTGTGTGTTTGTCTACTGTCATTGTGTTGAGATGCTCCTCAGTTTCCTGTTTGGGTTATTTCCTCTTTGGATCAAACTGCTGTGTAGCTTTGGCCTTATCTCTGCATGCGCACACTCGCGAGTACACACGCACACACACACATGCACACACACACATGCACACACACACACGTACACACACAGGTGTGAGACAGACAGGTGAAAAGAACAGCTCTATTTCAGGAGTGAGCGCTGCTGCTCTCGACATCTGTTTTATTGTTTAACACTTGACTGCACAGCTGAGGCCGTCACTGGCTGGCTTTTCTTTCTGACTTTTTCTCTATCTTTCTTTCTCAATTTTTTTCCCAGCCCTTACTGTATCTTTTTTTCTGCAGCACATTCTCTCTCTCTCTTTCTCTCTCTCTCTCTCTCTCTCTCTCTCTCTCTCTCGCTCTCTCGCTCTCTGTTGTAATTTGCTCATCACTACGATGTCCACCTGACTCCCTCTCACCTCCTCTCACTACCACTGCCAGACATGGAGAGAGAAAAGAGGCCAGCAACTGTTAACTGCTGTTATGTTAATGTCTGTAAACCTGCTCTATATACATCTGGGGACTAATGAAGCTGAACTAGCAACTGCTGAGGTAGAGTCTTTTCCTCCTCCCATCCTTCCTTCCTTCCTTCCTTCCTTCCTTCCTTCCTTCCTTCCTTCCTTCCTTCCTTCCTTCCTTCCTTCCTTCCTTCCTTCCTCCCTCCCTCCCTCCCTCCCTCCCTCCCTCCCTCCCTCCCTCCCTCCCTCCCTCCCTCCCCCTCTTTCCCTTCTCTCCTGAATCCCTTCCCCCCCTCCACTTCCCCACCTCCCTCCTTTTCTCCTTCCCCATCTCCCTCCAGGTGGCTGATATTTCCTCCTGCTGGTCTCTCCCTAGGGAACAGGCAAGTTCTGTTTGGCTTGACAGTAGTATTACAGGTATGCTAGTTTAACCAAAAAGTTCGTCTGTAGTTAGTTTATGAGTTTCCTTCCCCCAGTGTGTGTGTGATGTTCTGTGAGTAATAATTGCTGCTGCAGCACCACTGTAGGCATGGAGATTAACGAGGCAGACCCGGCGAGTGGTTCCAGAGAAGGCTGGGAAGGAACCAGACTCCCCAGCCTTCACCAGGCCTGACAGCCGATCCCAGAGTTGGTGCCGGTTGATGTATTTTCGGTGCGCAAGCTCTCTTGAGTCGCCTAGTTGTGTCTGGAGACGAAGGGATGGAAGGACAGAGAAAGAAAGAGATCTTATTTCTCTCCCCACTGTATTACACAGTTATACTTTTCATCCATTTCCCCATCTCTTTTCCTCACGACTGTTTCTTTGCCTTATTAGGATTTGGTTGAGAGTAGCACAGCGCAGGTCCATGGCTGTCTCCATCCTCCATCGTTCACCTTCCCTCATCCCCTTTCATCCACTCATCCCTTTTCATCCACTCATCCCTCTTTTTCTTTTTCCAAATCAGAGAATAATTTCCTCGCATAACGAGGTTCCCCTCCCACCACCTCCTGTCCTCCCCCCTGTCAAACTTCTGCTTTATTCCTCTCTTCCTGGACCTCCACCTTCCTTCCACCCTCTTCAGGGTCCTCCCCTCTCATACCCCTCTTTCTAAACCCTAAAAGCTGATGATGAGGAGAGATTGCTGGGGTGGTAGTTTTGGGTTTATTAAAGAGGTAATTTTGTCTGGAGCAGATAAATTATGGAATTGAGGCAGATTATTGTCCTTCCCCCACTCTTCTTCAAAAATGGATGACTCATTCGAGAGAGGGACAGAAAGAGGGGTAGAGAGAAAGGGACAGGGAGAAAGAATATGGAAGAAAACTGGATCTCCTTTGTGGCTTCTCAATTTTCTCACTAGACTGATAAAGCTAATAAATCTTTCTTTCATTCTTTCTCTCTTTCTCTTGTTGTGTCTCGCTCTCTCACTCTCCTTTCTTTACGTCTATTTCTCTCTCTTACACATTTCCTCTTTCCTCTCTTCCCTACACTATTTGACTTCTTTTGCAGATTATAAAACGCACTGTTTCTCCGTCAGACTCCTGTCTTCTCCAGTAATGGACACTCATAATGTGTGTGGGTGTTAAGCAACGGGTTCAGGGAAAAGTGTCAGTCAGCGTTATGCTGGTCAAAGTGTGTCAGCGATGTCACAAGGTTTCACTCCTATTCCACTATAGTGTTACAGACACCTGTAATAAGCCAAGTACACACACACGCGCACACACACACACACTCACACCCTCAGTTTTTGCCGGATGAGGATGTGCAGGTATCCCACCCTCTGATCTCCCACAAGGCCCCATTATCGACATGGATGTTTGTGAAGGTGGGATCCTCCCTTTTCCCTTATCCTCTTCCCTAGCCCCCCCTCCCTTTTCTCTCCCCCATACTTAGCTCTGTGTGTGTGTGTGTGGGGGGGTGCATATGTAAATCAACTTCATTAGTTTGTGGATGTCTGTGCATCACCTGCTTTGCAGACATCCCCTTCCTGTGTCATACCAGATGACTCAGTGTGTGTTTGTGTGCACAATGGGGGATTCAGCAGTTGGAAGTCAGACATGGATAGTAAGTACTTGCAATCACACACAGTAACCTTGTTCTCTGCGAATGGGCGAATCTACCTTTGATTTAGAATACCCTTCAACTGATTGGCTGGTCAACCTGTCACTAAATCGCTGTGACCTCCGCTGTGATAGGTCCTGGCAAAATGTGATTACCCTTCCAGTTAGTTTGTCCTGGAGGACAGCTGATTGGTGGGCTTATCAGAGGGACATCCAACTGTCTAATCCAATCCAGTAATGTGATCGTCCCTCTCTGCGCCCCTGCAGTGCATCTTGGGTAAGGCAGGCCGTAGCCCCATCTGTCTAACAAGTCTGTCAGGGTCCATACCTTCCAGGGTGATAAGGATGCCGCCCCTCCTACAGTAGGCTCTTCATTTTAACAATGGGAAATCTCTTTTTCATCTTATGCCGCATTCTCTACTCTCCTATTCTAAAGCAGACTGTGTCCATCTTACTGTACCGACTACGCGTTTTTTTTCTCAAAACATCCGGAAGAGAGGCCTGGTAGGCCTGTTTGCATGATCTCTCCCCGTGATGCTGTGGGCTGGTGTGTGGCTGCTGTGTCCATGTTTCAGGGGTGTGAGTGACAGGTGAGTGATGCTCAGTAGTGACTGCTACACTCCACCAGCCCTGCAGCTCCCACAGGTACATCAGGCCGCTGGCATAGTGAGGGGCGGGTTGGTGGGGGGGGGGGGGGGGGGGGGGTCGCTGCGGGGGATGGAGAGGAGTGTGTGGTTGGACCCGTGTGTGCACATGAATAATTGTGCTTCTATAGTGTGTATTTGTGCGTGCGAGTCTGTAGTGTGTTTGTTTGTGTGTGTGTGTGTGTGTCTATAGTGTGTTTGTATGTATGTGTGTGTGTGCCCATTGTGTATGTGTGTGAAGGGTAGATGCTAGGCCAGCCCCCAGGGCTTCTGTGTAGGGGTTCCACCCATGAGTTTAATCACAGTGCGCTGTGCATACAGACAGGCAGTTACTTCAGCCCTGGTTCTGTTGGGCCCAGTAGGAGGGTTGGGGGTGATGGGGGGAGGGGGCGACTAGGCTCTGCACGGCTGCGCCACCTGCTGTCTGGGGTAGGAGAGCCGTGGAAGGGGGGCAGGTGGTGGTGGGGGGGTTCTATTTAGGGAGGTAGGGGGGAGGTAGAAGGAAGACATGCAAAGGAGGTAGTGGGCGGTTAGGAGGAAGGGGGGCATGGGCATAGAGGGATGCAGGAGGGGAGCCAGGGGAGGCAAGGGGGCCCCATCTCTACCACATGCATGCGCACCCACTCGCACAAGCACACACACACACACCTACGGGGGGCTTCTCCATGGTTTGCAGCTGCACAGCGGAAAACAATAAAGCCTGTGAAAAAAGGCCCCAGTGTGGTCCTAGGAGACACACTCAGACAGACACACACACACACACACACACACATACAAAGAGGTGGACAGGAATGAAGGAGAGAAGGAGAAAGGAAACTTACTGGCTAACACTGTCATAGCAACCCAGGCTTTAACAAAAGCAAAAGTAAATATAGCCTAGATGAATTCCAGTGAGCTTCCTACCTTCATGTTGCAGAGCAGTGATCGTTCTAGAGGTGTGTGTGTGTGATGCCATCTCTATTCATTATCAGGTGATGCAACGCCATTTTGTGCACTGAATGTGTGTGTGTGTGCGTGTGCATTTGTGTGTGCTTCTCATCTCTCTGCTTGCGGTGCTTCAAGTGTGTGTGTGGGCAGATGCACTCAAGACCAGACTAAGGGGAGAGAGCTGTGGAGCTAACTCATTTCACCTCACAGAAATACGCACACACACACACACACACACACGCAAACACACACGGATCTGCTCTCTCCACCAAGTCACGTCGCAAGGAAAAGCATGCAGACACTAATGCTGTACTAATCACCGGCGCCCAGAACTCACAGCACGCCCACTCTCTTCTCAATCGCCCCTAATCAGACAACACATTTCAATTAGCATATTGTGTTTAACCTCTCTTTCATCTGCTCTCTCTCCTCTCATTCTGTCTCTCCTTCTCCCTCTCTCTCCCTCCCTCTCTTTCTCTCTCTCCCACATCTCTTTCTTGCTCCCTGTCCCTCCCCCTCCCTCTCTCTCTTTCTCTTCTCTCCCACTGTGTATCGCTCCCTCTCTCTCCCCGTTTCCTCACCCCCTCCCCCCCTCTCCTATATCTAGGGTCTCCCCCCTCCCCACTCCAGTAATTGCGTGTATATGAAGGGAACATCCGTGACTCTGATCATGACCGTGTCAGTGTGAACCACAGTCAGCCAGACAGCTCTGTAAGAGACACAGCCAGAGAGACTGTGTGAGCCCGGTTCCTGCCTGGCACCCTACCGCCAGGCCTCAGTCAGGGAAGTACAGGGAATCTTCTCAGGCCTTGGTCATTACAGGTGGACACTGGGTGTACATGATCTCTTGCAGAGTGCAGCTAGCTCAGGTGGATTTGTGACTGGAGTGTCGTTTCAGGTCATTCTAAGGAAGGTTTCAGGTGCATGGCTGAGTTATCTATGCTGCCCCAGTATGACTCCCCCCTCCTCCTCCTCAATAATTTACGAATTAACAAACCCCGGCAACTACAATTTCTCCCCCCACCCCCTCTCTAACCCCACCCATCCCTGGTGAGCCTCTGACTAACTGTCCCCTGCCTTCTCTCCCCCCACCCACCCTGCCTGTCGGACCACCTGTAGGAGAGCCTGCCCTGCTGCAAGGTTTGTCTCCCTTCTCTCTCCGTACCTGGCTGTGTGAATGGAGCCCTAACTCACTGCCTGCTGAGCACTGGTGGGGGGGGGGGGAGCGGGGGGTGCAGAATGAATATGAAGATGAATGGCTGTAGGTCTATATATATGGCATGGTTCACAGCATTAAACACTAGCTGTGTAAGAAACTCAAGCAGAGATTTGACATTCACTGTACACCCCCACTCCCCAACAACACACACACACACCCTCTGCTGACTGCGTGGGCATGCACCCCCCACCACTTACCTATACCCCCTCCCCACAACCACAGCCCCCTGAGTCCCACACTACCCCATGCTACCCTACCACTCCCCACCCCACCCCTCCTGGCTGGACCCAGAGGCTTCTGTTCTGTCACCTGGATCCAAGCAGCCTCAGGGGGGGCTGGCTAATGATGCAGCACACACAGGACCACTGATTCACCTCACTAAACTCTAGATTACACACTTCCCTGCTAGTTCTGTAAGCCTCAGAGGCTCCTGCCCAGTGGTTATGGCTAGCATTAGGGATAGGGTTAGCTCTTATTAAGGCTTAAAGCTAGCTTTAGAGGCTATATGGGTAGCTAACATCCAGTGCTTGGAGCTACCATCAGAGGCTGTATGGTTAGCTTGCATAACATTTTTGGTGCTAGCATAAAAGGCTATGGTTTGCTAGCATTAAGGCTTGACACTTGCATTAGAGCATTGATCTTACTGGCTGTTATGTAGTGACTGATATTAGTACTGAGCTATCACACCAGAGCAGGCTACTTTAAGGGACTCCGCTGCTTTTAATCTGTGTTTACAGTATGTTTATGGAGCACTCGGCTAGTAATGTCTGTCCCAAGAGCAATGACTGACTGACCTCTTTGCACTGTGGAAGAATGTGTGTGCGTGTGGAAGAATGTATGTTCATGGATAAGCGTGTGTGTGTGTGTGTGTGTGTATGATTAGCGTGATCATGTAAGTGACCATGTAGGCGTGTGTGTGTGTGTACGCGTAGGGGGCTAGTGAGATGGACCTGGTGTTTTTCCTCTGTGTCACTGAAGACTTAATGAGCCGACACACAAGAAGCTTTAGGAGTCAATGGTTGTGGATAATGTGGATGACTGTTCACTCCACTGCACTCATGTTTGTGTGTGTGCGGTGTGTGTGTGTGTGTGTGCGCGCATGTCTCTTCAGTGTCCACAGCACAGCCGAGGCTAGGGTTGTGTATGGTGAAAGCTGTTTATTTGATCTTTTTGTCCCAGAACTATACTTTACCTTTTACTGTCCGGGCTAGTAAGTATAAAGTAGACAAGGAGTCAGATCCATTTCTCAAGCCTTTACTTGCGTCTACACACTACAGTACTGTTGGATTTCTGGTACTGGTGACTTCTGGTGTTGTTCTACATCTCTACTGGTATCTACTGTGTCTCTACTGTGTTGGTACGGACATGGGAACAGATGACAGCCCCCATCCCTTCATCCCTCTCTCCCTCCATCCCTCTATCCCTCTATCCCTCACCACCTGGAGCCAGCCAGCCATGACACCGGAGGGAGGGAGGGGGGAGGGAGGAAAGGGTGGAGGGAGGAAAGGGTGGAGGGAGGGAGGGGTGATGGGGGTACGTGAAGTAGAGAAGTGTAATCTCCTTAGCCTTGCTGCTTATTGCCTCTTATTGCATCTTACAATGACTGCATAGTAATATAATAACCTACTGTCCACCTGGTGTGTTCTGAGGGAGAGAGGACTGTCGACTGTGCTCAGGACTATATTCCCATGGCCTCCGTTCACACAGACAGAGCACACGTGCCACATCTCTGCAATGTTTACATGCACAAGAGCACAGGAGAACAGGACAACCGGTGTGTGGACATGCATCCAGCCAGAATGAGGTTCTGATTGAAGCAGTGCAGCGTGGCTTCACTACATAAACAATGTAGCAGACCCAATTATAGAGACCCTTCTTCTGCCACTGTATGAATGTGCTACAAGTCAGTCAGTCAGACTCATTCACTCACTCACTCCCTATTTTTCTCGAACGCTGTTGTCTCTCTCTCTCTCTCTCTCTCTCTCTCTCTCTCTCTCTCTCTCTCTCTCTCTCTCTCTCTCTCTCTCTCTTTCTGACACACACACACCCTCACACACTCCATTTCCCTCCCTCTTTCTATCACACTCACACTCGCGCGTGCACACACAACCATTTCTCGGTGTCTCCGCCTTTTCTCTCTTTCCCTCTCCTCTCCTTCCTCCCCCCCCTCTCCTCCACTGAGAGTGTCAGGTTGGACTGCGGAGAAGCAGGAGTCTGAGTGTTTGTTTGCAAGCCTGAGTGCCGTCTGATCCCCCCGAGAGCTCATTTCTCCATGTTTGCGCTTGATTTGCTTCGTATGCTGTTTATTAAAAGTAATTACAAGCTGTTTGGAGATCTATAAGAGACCAGCTCTGGGGGAGCGCCTCACAAAGGTGTGAGAACACTACAGAACATAACTGGCACGGGAGCGTGTGTGTGTGTGTGTGTGTGTGTGTGTGTGTGTGTGTTTGCATGTTAACGAGACACATGATTAGGAAGACAAAGAACGGGAGCATGTCATCCGGTCTTACATACGTGTCGGTGGATCTGTTTCAAACGTTAACATACGGTGTTCCCCGGCACGCAAGCTCGTCCCTCCCTGTTTGTGCCATCTACATTTGGATCAGCTAGTGTGTGTGTGTGTGTGTGGTGTGTGTGGTGTGTGTGGTGTGTGTGGTGTGTGTGCATGCATGAGGTGTTCTGCATGCATGCCCGTGTGTTTGGGTCTCCTACTTCAGGTCTGCTCGGTGTGGTTCACTGAAGACAGAGGTGCACCTGCCCCATCTCCCCCCCCCCCACCTCGCTCTCGCACCCGTCCAGGTGTGGCTGAGCCAGCTGCTGGGGAGGATGGGACAATTACCCCCCCCCCCCCCCCTCCCCTCCCTCTATTCTGTGCTCAGCGCAGTAATTGTTAAAAGACAAACAAGGCGTCGGGCTCTGTGAGCACATGATAAACACGGGCCAGACACAATTAGCTCCTCGCTTAATTCCTTAACTGTTCAGAATGTATTTTCCTCCAGTGACGGAGGCATCTGTCGCAGCTGGCGACGGGGACGAGCCGGCGAGAGGGGGGTAGAGAGGGTGTGTGCGTGCTTCTGGGCCCGCGTGTCTGTGCACACGCGCGTGTGTGTCTTTCTTTGTATGTGGGGGGGGGGGGTCAACAGAACACGCCATGTAATAAATCTCACTGTCCCGAGTCCAGTGTGTGTGATATCAATCTGCCAGGACATTCGTCCTCCCGATGGAGGGGGGGACATATGCCCTGGGTGGACATGAAGGATGAGGAGAGAAAATAGTGAATGGACTGAGATAGTTCTGACCCCAGATAGCCTTCTCATTACTGAATTGCAAGTTGTGGATTGCAACTCCTCTGATTGGTTGAATGCAGTGCTGTCACAAATGTTTCTAGGCGTGGATATGTGCTGTGTTGTGATTGGTCTGGAGCAGAGTGTGTGTGGGCAGGGTACACATGTAAAGAGCTGGCTTCACACTGGGCTAATGAGCATGTGTTGGATTTAAGTCAGTTTGTTTGCGTCAGTGTACTCCTGTATGTGAGTGTACAGTATGAGTATAAATATGCTTATATCATCTTGCAGGTTGAATACGTTCGGTGATGTCAACATTGTGTGTGTGTGTGTGCATGCGTGCCCACCTGCAATTGAATATTTAAAGACATCAAGCAGGATTTCAGGAAATAAAGATGGATTTATTTAGGAAGGGTGGAGGGTGGAAGATCCAAGTATGGATGGAGGAAGATAGACAAAGAATACTTCTCTCAAATCCTTAATAGCTAGATGCATTACTTTGGAACATTACTGTTTTCGAGGTACCTTGTCCCTTAGTTTTGCCCCAGACAGACAGAGCCTAGTGGGAATGAGTGGGGGATGGCGAGAGATGAGGAGAGAGACTAAGTAAGAGATCACTAATGCTGCACGGAGATACGAAGGGAGGGATGAGGAGTTGGCAGGCAGAGAGGAATGGAGGGATGGAGAGGGATCAGTTGGACAGTGGGGAATGAAGAGACATTTGGCACAGAGATGGAGGGATGAAGAGAGGGACGAGGGAGGGGGGGGGAGAGAGAGGGATGGTGGGGGGGGGGGGGGGGGGCAGAGAGAGATGGCCATACCGGACACTGGTAAGAGGGGGCTTAACCTTGGAGAACGAGGGAGAGGTGGAGGTCAGGGGTCCGAGGAGGATGAAGGAGGAGTTTGAAAGGAGGATGAGATTAGAGGGGATGTGAGGAGAGGGTTTGGGTGGGGGAAAGGGAGAGCGGGGTGGGGTGGGATGGAGGGCTGTGATGGGCGGATGAGGAGAGGAAAGAGAGATGGCTGGCTGACAGGGTCTCTCCCAGAATTTGGCACGCGCTCAGTCTGCGCGGTGAGCAGCTGGACTTCATTAGTGGCTGGTGTTAATTACTGGAGCAGGGCTGGAGGAGAGGAGAGAGGGATGAGATGGGCAAGAGGAGTGCTGGTCATACAGCCAGGGTCACCTTGAACTGAGCCTCACTATCAGAAAGGGAGGGGGATAGAGGCATGGAGGCAAAGCGAGGGATTGATAAAGATAAAAGAATGGAGGGATGGATGGACAGAGAATGGTGGAGGGGTGGAGGTACATAGCATATCGAGAGAAGGTGTCATGGAGAGATTGAGATGACAGATAAAGGTATAGTTTACAAACGCATGTGTGCCAGAGGTTGATGAGTGATCAGTGAGATCTGATGGTTGTTGACGGCGTTTTACAAATGACCGTTAAATGATCCAGCTGCTGACGAGAGGGGGGGGGGGGGGGGGGGGGGAGTCGAGGGTGTGTGTGTGTGGGGGGGGGGTGGCAGCTGATCAAAAATGGAGCCGTCCGCAATGCATGTGTAATGATGTGCTCCATCAATATGTACAACACACACGCACACCCACATTCTAGGTTTATCTTGGCTTAGACCAAAAGGGCAATTGTATGAAAGAGGTGTGGATAAATGGAGAGGGTCTAGAGAGAGAGCTAGAGAGGGAGCTAGAGAGAGAGACTGTTAAAACAGTATATTATATCTCCAGCTGTCGACTGTTCTCCTCTCTACCCTGCTCTCTATCAGGACACAAAGGTCTGATTCAACCTCCTCGCTAATTGTGTGCCAACATGGTGTTCAAACGCGCGCGCACGCAGGCAGGCACGCAGGCAGGCACGCACACAGGAAAATCAATGCATTCTGATTCTGTAATTTCCCAGGGTGCCATGCTCTGGGCTGGGCTGAGGTGACAGATCTGTTCATGGAGGAGGGAAAATTCTCCCTCTCTTCTCTCTTTCCTTCTTTTGTTCCTCTGTGGTGTTCTATTTAGTTTTTTTCCTGTATCATATCCCTCTCTAGCCCTCTCCCTCTCTATCTTCCCCTTTTTACCTCAATGTTTCTCCTACACTAGTCTGTGTATCCATTCATGTCCTGCCTCCTATCCCACATTACCCTTCCCTATCCCGCCTTACCCGACCCTACCCTATCCTGTCTACATTTTCCACTCGACTCTTTACCCATCTTCAGCTTTGGTGGAGGCCTCTGTGGCAGAAACACTCATTTGTGACGATGCCAACCTGCTAATGGTGGATGGCAGGGTCCCGCCGATGCCCTCCTCTGCTCGTTACGCGGGCGCCTGACGCCGTGGGCCCAAGCCCTACATCTGGCACGTTCAGCTGCCGGGGAGCGCCATAATTATCCCGCCGGAGCTTCTGCGCCCTTCTCACAGCTCGCAACCGCCACTATCGGGGCTTCATTATAGACGTGTGTGTGTGTGTGTGTGTGTGTGTGAGAGAGAGGGGTAGTATGTGCGGGGTCTGTGTGTGAGGTTTGTGGTGTGTGTTGAATATGTTTCGAGTTTTCGAGGTGAATCATTTACCGGATGGTTGTTTGCAGCTGTGTCGAGAACTCGACATGCCTTGTTTTCCAGAACAGTTTTCGGAGGCCTTCTTGCTGTCTGCTTCTAGCACGGCCCTGACCTCAGAGAGAGCTGTGATGGACTCCTGGCTGAGGATTCAGCGGCAGAGCCACAGCTGTTACTGTGCCAGTGTAGTTCCTGTACGTCAGTTTCTCCCTCCTCTACCTCTGCACTCCTCACAGTGGCCCTGCTATTGTAATTGCAGAGCTGTTTTTAGAGCGACTGTGATGCTGTAATTGCTGTGCTGTCGGGGGCTGGGGGGTGAGGGGTGAGGCAGGGGGTGAGGGAGAGGGGGTGAGCGAGGGGCTGGGGAGGGGAAAGGTGTCACTGCCGGTAAGTGTGGGGTTGTTAGCGTCTCCCGCTGAATTTGTGTGTGTGTGTGCGTGTGCGTGCCTGTATGTGTGTGTGTGTGTGTGTGTGCATCCACGCATCTGTGGCAGACACCAGCTGTGCCTGACGATAGCTGAGCAGGAGGGGATGGTGGAGCAGACTGTTCCGGAATGCTTTCTGATGTTCTAGAAGGCTGAACAATGTTCCAGAACATCTGCATGCCCGTGCGGCCAGCAGCAGAAGACCTGATGTGGCCACAAGTACTCCCTGGTCAACTGCTATGTCACTTATATGACTTATGTTTGGCATTGGCCAGCCCTTAAGCCCCGGGGCTGTTCATTGATTCGTCTGGATCAATAAAGGTTAGATAGAAATGTTGGTTGTGTTTACGTCTTCTTTACAGGAACTCTGTAAAATAGTTATTCTCTATAGGTTAATGCCCCCTCTCTCCCACACATACACACACATACACACACATACACACAGATACACACAGATACATACAGAGCTGTTGGTCTGAGTCTGACCTGAGATGCCTACCTGCCACCGCTCTCTTATAGACGGGTATAGGGGATAGTGGACAAGGATTGGTGTGTAGTCGAGAGAGAGGGAGGGGTAGAGGGATTCTGGTTTAGATCGTTCAGCCGTTTGTGTTTAAGTGAATCGGTGTGTTTGTGTGTCTACGTGTGTGTTCCTCGATGTGTTGTTTTGGCTCTATGCAGCGTCATTCAACTTGTCCTTCATAGACGGCTATGCCCTCAGCCTCCAACCTCTGCCCATTGGCTAGTCAGACTTCCTGGGGGAGGTGCCAAACCAAACACTTGAGGCTCAGAGAGGAAACCATTCACTGGTCTCTGTTTATGACTGTCGTCCACTCACAAGCCAATCTCAGATGAGTCACTTGTTCAGGTCCAAACAGTGAAGTTTTAACACAGTTTTCCACCTGATTAGCTGGTTTACCTCACTTGAATACTTCTCGACAAAGTGGGAGGATGCCATCACCAGTTGGAGGGTGTCCGGAGTGATCCAGCTGAGTCAGAACAGGAGGGGAAGCCCCAGCCTTGGTGACATCAGCCTCGGGGTCACAGGTCAAAGGGTTCTCAGCTATGTCAGGCTGTTTACCACCAGACTAGACATGGCTCTTCTTCTCCTATTTTTAAACCTCTCAAACGCACAAATCCCTCCGTTCTTCAGAGAGTGGAGGGTTTTGGAAAGGGGGACGGAGAGAGCGAGCATGCAAACAGAAGAGAGTAAGGTTGGAGAAGAGGGGGAGCAGAGTGGGAGTGCGTTGTCCGTCTATCATTTGAAAGTGCGCTGACAGCCTTCACTTCTGACTAAACTTTGGACAAATAGCCATCAAATCGATAGTTTCCCCAACAGAAATATTTGGTATCATTGCCTGTCCTGCTCATTACACCGCCCGGCAACCGTCTGAGGATGTGAATAATTTATCCCCCCGATGTGAAGAGAATACTGAAAGGGAAGGAGAGGCTTCCTCTCTCTCTATATACGTTTCGCTCTCGCTCTCTCTCTATATACATTCCTCTGCCCTGGGCTATGGGGAGAGAGGAGTAAGACCTACAGTGCTGTAGCAACTACCTCTCTCTCCACGACCTCTCTCCTTATTCAACCTCTCCCTCCCTGTGTGTGGCTTTCTCAAGCAAACTCCCTTCGCTGGGCTAAAATCTTTCCTTCAGTGTGTTTTCTCCTTGGCTGCAGTCTTCTACCTGCTGTATCTGGCTCGGACAGTCTACCGATACAAATGAATGACGAACAGTGCATTCATGGTAGCTTGCCCTGGTATTAACCTACTCCTCTTCTCCTCTCCTCTTACTTTCTATCCTCTTCCTCCTCAGGCCATGGAAGGAAGGACAAAAACGAAAACCGTCCTCATCTCTCCTCTTTTCCTCCTCTCCTCCCTCTCTATCGTCGAGCCACCTCTCGATTTCACCTCTCTCTCTCTCTCTGTCCCCTCTTTCTCTCCCTTTTTCCACCCTTTGCGCTGCTCCTTGCTAAGTATTACAAATGTTAGCTTAGGCCTGTGATCATCGTCCCCCATAATAATAAAGTTTTACGGCCGTGTTGCTATTAGGGAGTTAATGTTGTCTGCTGATGCTGTGTAATGTGCTCTCCTCGGCTCTACGCGCCCGCACTCCCTCATGCCCAATCAGCCACGCACGCACAGGGAGAGGAAATAAATTGACTAATGCTGCTTTAATTACCCACAACATACTAGCTAGCAGCCCACACCGCAAACAGGCAACATACCTGGAGAACAGCCACCACACACACACACACACACACACACTGCTTGAACACACAGACACGCGCGCACACACTCTACACAGGTTCACGTGCAAGCGCATATCTACACACATACTATATACTTAGATGCCCATGTCATCATTTGAATGCATAATTGCCCCATACTGTTTCGATACCAGTGTGTTGCTGACCTTAAATACTCCTACAACAAGCTTTGTACTCACTCTGGGATCCATTCTTCAGTACAGCCCATGCCTGCACTTTCCACCCCCTCAATCCTCAGTTGTTTGTGACACACACACACACACACACACACACACATGCAGCCTGTTCCAGCAGACGCTAGTTCTTATTATATCCCTCCCCCTGGCAGCCCCCCCTCCTGAGAGGCGACTGAGCGCGCTCCCCCGGTAGACCTGACTCCAGACCAGATGTTAAGAGCACTCCTGCAGTAATTAATCTGATAGACCTGCCTGGCTTGGTGTGTGTGTGTGTGTGTGTGTGTGTGTTAGGGGGCAGGTCTGTGAGTAGGACTACATCAAATAGACCTGTTTGGCCTAGAGAACCACATCTGAAGGCTTCAGGTGGGCTGGAGAGAGACAGGAATCGGGTCCTTATTCCAGTGCTGGGAAGCACAGTTGTATTCAGTCTTAGATCCCAGCATTAGCAATAGCAAGAATAGTCTTTATTATGTTTTACATCCCAGCATTATAGCGTACAGTCTTTATTGTGTCTTACATCCCGGCATTTGTGAGTACAGTGTTTAGCGTGTCTTACATCCCAGCATTAGTCGGAACTGTGTTTAGTATGTTTGTATGGTAGTATGCAGCCGTACTCTGTGTACTGTTTGCAGATGAGGAGAGACAGGGAGAGAGGGGGGAGAAGGAGAGAGAGACAGTTAGAGAGAGGGAGTGAGACAGTAAGAGAGAGAGAGAGACAGTTAGAGAGAGAGAGAGAGAGACAGAGAGAGAGAGAGAGAGAGACAGTTAGAGAGAGAGAGAGAGAGAGAGAGAGAGAGAGAGAGAGAGAGAGAGAGAGAGAGAGAGAGAGAGAGAGAGAGAGAGAGAGAGAGAGAGAGAGAGAGAGATAGATAGAGGGAGTTTGAAGGTGGTGAAGGGAGCAGGGGTTGGGGGGGGAGAGTGTGCCCCGAGGCCCTGGTCCTGTGTGTCTGTCTAACAGGGCGCTCCCCCACCCACCCCCCTCCCGATCGATGCGGTCTGCGTGTGCTCTGCTCGTTAACGCCAGGCTGAGGGAGTCAGGGGGCCTCTGCCGGTCCCTGTCCAGGGACACACACCGGTCTCAGCACCTGGCCCAAACACACACACACACACACACACAGGCGCATGTGTACAATCACGTACGTAGAGTTATGCGCACATACTGCAGTCCCAGAATGCAGCACCTGAATACATCACAGCAATGAGCCAGACATTGTACAGATCACACACACACACACTGTCTACATAGAAAGATCTCTGGTTTAGAGACAGCTGTTGAACACTTAGAGAACCCGGTTAGCAGGTGAGGACAGAAGGAGGTGAAAAAGGGGGGGGGGGGGGGTAGGTGTGAGGTGAGAGGCAAGTTGGACTTGTTACTTTCATCACATTTGTTCCGTGGGCTCATTTGGACACACCATAAAACATTCTGACATCTGATGTTACCCACTTTTAAAATGTGTGTGTGTGTGTCAGGGCGTAACTGCATGCATTTACACTCTCTATCAAACTAGAATGGGACCAACGGGAGGTAGACTGACACTATGGGTGCCAAAATGGTTCCTTATTGTAGACCCAGTTGTGTGTGTGAGAGAGTGCGTGTGGCTCAGTAGGTGGTCGGTGGAAGAGCTGTTGATGTGGAAAGGTCCAGGAGTGTGAACACGGCCATATCACTGTCAAGGACACCTTTAATTACAGCAGCAGGGGGTGTGGATAGGCATGTGTGTGTCTGTGTGTGTGTGTGTGAGTGCAGGGTGCAAACAGCACAGTAATAGCTCAACCTATTAGCAGGGACTCCTCACCCTGATCTTGCTTTGAGACCAAACTGCCCAAATGAAGTCTTCTGTTTCGAGTTAGCGTGCCGTCTGTATTTTTAGAGAATGGTATTTGTCATGTTTTGGGCTCGCTTACTTGTGCAGAGACGGCTAGTGATGTTCAGTTGGGTGGGCGGAGATGAATGTAGTCCATTAGTGTAATGCAGACTGATGGGCTGTGCTGTGGGGGCAGGGTCGGCGGGGATAGAGGGAGCGTTGGAGAGCGAGGGAAGGGTGGAGAGATACAGAGTGATGGAGTCTTCAGTGTCTGCTGTGAGTGGGACTACGGTGGGGACGGTGGGCGGGACCAGGGCCCAGGGTCATGATGCCTGGAGAAGAGAGGAAGAGAGAGGGATGGGGAGAGGGAGTTGGGTGGAGGCAGTGGAAGGATGATTTGAGGATGTACCTAAAAAGGTCCTTTCTGCGCTGCTCTGTTCTGGCCTGGCCTGGCCTAGTGTGCCCAACAGTAGCCGTCTGAGTATATCTGGGCTGGACCTGGTCAGACTGCACCAGTCTTTCCTCCAGGACTTAATGTCGGATGCCCATTCATTTCTATCCATTCCTCTTCTCTTCTCCTCTCCTTCACTCCTCCCCTTGTCCCTTACCTCCTCTGGTCCTGTCCAACTGCAGGCATCAGCCCAGTGTACCCTGGGATGCCAGGGTTTGGCCTACAATCCCCCTCCAAATGTGACGACCGTGTGTGTGCGTGTCTTTGTGTGTGTGTGTGTGTTTAGACACCCCATGGGTGTCCTCTTTTCACTAGTCTGCCTGCCAACTCAAATCCCCTCCCCTCTGCCCCATCTCTTGCACTTATACACACACACACACACACACACAACAACACACATGCACACACACACAATGCACACACAAACTGGAGGGTTGGGACACCCATTGGGACTTACAGAGAGAAGAGTGAGCATGTCTGTTGGGCGGAGAGGGAGAGGCAAAAGGAGAGAGGAAAAGAAGGTGAGGGGGGGGGAGTTACTGTAGCTCTTTGTCTGGCCCAGGCTTGGCCGGCCTCCATCCTCCTCTATGTTCTCCCCCATAGAGGAGGTGTGTGCTGCACTAAGTGTGTCCTCTCTGGGGATGCCTCGAAGGGTTAAAGACGGCGTGGAGCAGAAGCACAGCTACAAGGTCCCATCCCCCCAGAGTATCACACCAGAATCAAGCTGAATTCCCGCCCATAGAGCAGCATCTAGTGGGCACGAACAAAGGACCCTAACCCTTTATGTAACATTGTGTATGTATGTGTTGTGACTCATTTGGATGTGTGTTTCGTGTGAGAGTCGGTGTGTGTTTGTCTGCGCCGTCAAAGACAGGAGTGCATGTGTGTGAACTGCTGTGTTTCACTCTCATGCTGGTTTCTGAAACACCAGATAAACGCACATCCTTCTGTCGCCACAGAGATCCCTCTAATTACCCAGGCTTAAGTGCTTTAACCACTGTTATCGCAAACTGTTAAATCCTCAAGACCTTGTCAAAATAACCTCATACTCCTCCCCAGCAGTGTAAGTGTGTGTGTGAGTGTATGCATGTGCTTTTGCGTGTGATCGTTTTCATGGACCATGAAAGCCTACTTCGAGCCAGCATATCGGTATGGGTGTGTGTCTCTTTCTCGACTTTTTTCCACTCCCTTCCCTCTCCCTGTGTGTGAAGAGTGGTACAGATTGGTGGCACTTGACGATCTGTTGAGCACATTTTTCCTCAGTGCATAATTTAAAAGTTTCCTCCTGTTATCCTCTCCTGCCGTTTGTCTCGTCTTCTCTCCCTCCCTCCCGCCCTCGCTCCCTCTCTCTCCGTAGTTTTACCTCAGTGGCGACCCCCCACCCTCTTGGCTGCCTGTGGTCTGCCTATTAGCGTTGCCGTGGTGCCCAGGCCATAACGCTTCATTTACAATATGTATTTAATGTGTGAAGGAGCGGGGCGAGGGAAGGTGTGGGCGCACTAATGTCCTCTCTGCATCTCTCTGCCTCCCTCTTTCCTGCCTCATCTCTCTTCTCCCGGCTCTCTGCATGCCTCTCTCTCCCACCCAAGTTTAATTGGCTTGTACCCTGGGCAGAATCAACAACAACATCAGGAACGAAAAGAAATGAAAAGAAAGAGAAGGAGAGAGGGAGAGAGAGGGGGAGCGCTTTGTGCGAGTTATCTTCAAACACCGAGTCAGGTGTATGGCTACGCCAGGTGAGGAGGAAAGGCGGTGTGCATGGCTTAGTAGAGAGGGCCGGTGTGTGTGTGCTTGTGTGCGCGCAGGGTGGAAGCGGAGTGTGTGTTTTATGTGCTCCCTAGTTGATTTTTATCGACCAGTCAGTTGAACAAATTGACTAATAGAGTTTGAGGCGCCACCGCCAGAGGGTTCTGTGTATAGCTACGCCAGGTGAACAGGAATGATGGTGTGTAGTCATGTCAGGAGAGAGCATGTGTGCGCCTGTGTGTGTGTGTGTGTGTGTGTGTTCACGTGGGAGTGTGTGAGTGGACAGGTGAGTGACAGCTGGGTAGTTTGGTTGCCACTGCGAGTGAGTCATAAGGACGAGATACAACCTCTGATCTGTGCCAATAGACGCCATCTTAGACTCTCTATCCCTCTTTGCTTCTCTCGCTATTCCTCTCTCATTTTCCCTCCCTCTCTTTCCCTGGGGAGTGGTGAGCCACGGTACAGTGCAGCGGTCAACAGAGTTAGCTGTGGTCTAAGCTGGGTCAAGAGCAGGAGGGGTGTGTGTCGGAGGGGTTGATGGTCATTAGGAGGGGCCAGTGCTGGGGTACCATACCAGCTCTGAAAGGGTTACTGAGAGTGCAGAGGAGCAGGAAGAGAGGGTGTGTGCGTGTGTGTGTGTGTGTGTGTGTGGGGGGGGGGGGGGGTATTGGTCTATCTTACAGCAGCTGCGGAGTCCTGCTGGTAGATTAAAAGAGTCTCCTGGCCCCCAGAATGCAGTCCATCAGAACCCCCACTGGGGTGGAGAGGAGGGTGTGTGTGTGTGTGTGTGTGTGTGTGTGTGTGTGTGAGAGAGAGATTGAGGGAGCAAGGAGGGGTCCAGACAGCTGTCACCCAGCCCAGAGTTTCCCAGCGAAACCAGCAGCTCAGCCAGACTGGGCCTCTATTACAGTAGGTTCATATCAGGAGGGCCCTGCCTGGTCTGGTCTGGTCTGAGGGAGAGGGCTGGGGGAAAACATAGGTAGAGATGGAAAGGTATTTGTTGGGTAATTGTTGGGTAATTTGCTCATTTGGGGAGAGCAGTGTGTGAGTGTGCGCGCATGTACTGAGCCTACTGGTACTGGCGCCTCCTGGTACTAAGCCTTCCTAGTACTGAGGCCTACCTAGTACTGTGGCCTTCCTGGTTTTGACTCCTACTGAGCCTGCTGGTCAGTACCCGTGCTGGTCAGGTCTGTAGTACACAGTGCCATGCTGACTGAAGCAGCCAGGTCCATAGAGGACAGGCGGGGTGGGGGCTGCTGGTTGAAAGGAGGGGGGTTGGGGGCCGTGGGAGCTGGGGAGGGAGACTAGGAAACTACAAAAAACACAGCCACAAGCAAGCAGTGTGACGCATAACAAACAGATGCCCCACACTTCATATTGTCTTGTCACATTTGTTTTGTTTGGTGGTGTGTGCGTGCGTGTGTGTTGGATGTTTTTGTGTGAAATATTCTCTGGCTTGCCAAAAAATTCACAGACACACACACACACGCACACACACACACACAAGACACACAGACACACATACTGACAGGCTTGGTGTCATTGGGGACTGGGGTTTGCTGAGGAGGCTGGACTCTTTTGGGCTGTGTGGGTTGGGCATGGGGGATTGCTGTCACGCATACACACACACACACACACACACACACACACACACACGACTGACACTGGCCATGCTTCCTTACAAACAAACCATGGACATGACTGTGTTACTACTTAACTGAATG